>NW_006264163.1:119906-121623 GCF_000469605.1 Apis dorsata
CTCCCCCCTCCCTCGCCTCGACGTCCAGCTTTCTTTCCTCCCCCACACCCCCTTTCGCTCGCTCCGCTACTCCACAATGCAACCGCGTCCACTGCACCGCCGGCCTAAGTGCACGCACACGTACACACAACGCCACACGTATCGTGCAACCGGCTCGTGTCGAGTGCGAGGAAGATTCTACACGCTCGCTGGAGGCCGTTCGAGGCTTATCCTGGAAAGGGCGGAGGAAGATGCGATCGAACCACCTTCGCGTGCACCTGCCTTGCCGAACCTTGAACGCGTGGATAAGAGAATTTGTGAATTGTACAGATTTTTTTCCAGCTTCTTCTTTGGTTTCAGCTTTCGAGTGTTTGTAGATTTTGAAGAATATGGTAGATGGTGGAGTATGTAGAAATTTTGGGGAAGTTTGAATGTATATATTGGAGGAGTTGTGATTGTGATACTCTTTTCAGAGTATATTTCTTAAGAACGAGTCTTCGATTCTGAGAAAATATCTTTGAGAGTTTGATTTGATGGGAGGAGAGATAAATTCGAATAAAGAAATAACGAAAGTGTTATAATCGGACGACGAGTTTTCAGATCCTTTTCTTTTCTTTTTTTTTTGAATTTATCATTATTCTAATATTCGTTATTCCATCGTTTTTTGATATAAATCAAGAGCGTTGATACGAATATTTTTCGAATATTTCATCCACTCGTAAACGAGCCGAGTGAAACACAGTGGCACACCGCGATTTTCCGTTGTTTCCGTATTGTGAAAAGGAATTGATAAATTTCTATGTGAGGAGGAATTGATGAATTTCCTTGTGAAGAGGAATTGATAAATTTTCATGTGAAGAGGAATTGATAAGTTTCTATGTGAGGAGGAATTGATAAATTTCCGTGTGAGGAGGAATTGATAAATCAGAGCTGACTCATCCTGCCACTCGTCGAAACTTGATGGTTCGGGCGACACTCATCCAGGCTTCGACGGTACAATTTGAATGGATTTTCGGTCGAGACAGCCGGCATCGATTGGAACGGTTTACGAAGTGATGCTGTAATTTTTAGTGACCGGCGAACGAACGCGGAATTAACCCACGTTGGATTCGAAGCAACGATTTTTCTGTCGCGTCGATCGCCAGCTTTTCAGCGGTTCGTTGGTTAATACGTGTAACCAATTTATACTGTATCGCGATAGGATGAAGAATTAGGTTATCGATATACGACTCGTTTTAATCCTGAAATATCGGGCGTGTTTAGAAATTCATCGAATTCCTTTTTTTTTTAATTACTCGAGGTTTTTGTCATACGAAATAAAAAAATTACTTTGAAAAATTCATTCATGAAAAGAATAATTCTCATAAATTGCGAGTATTATATTTTTATATAAATTTCATTTTTCATTCAATCGGACTTATGATTCTTACTATACATGATCATTAACCGATGAAACAATTAATCTTCCTATTTACATTTTTAAATCATCGACAATTATCGACACCGATTAATACTAGATTAATACGATATTGCGAGGAAAGGAATATTTTTCAAACAATTTTGTTCACGCCGCACTTGCACCCATCGCTACCGATCCCCGACATAAATCGTATCCTCCGTATTCGAAGGATCACCGATGTCGTGATCGAGTCTGTCGCCACGTCAGAGGGGCCCCATCCGTCGAACAGGGACAGCCAGAAATATCTGGAGAAGAGTGGAAGGGCCCCGGCTACCTGAC
>NW_006264163.1:121701-121929 GCF_000469605.1 Apis dorsata
TTTCAGGCGCTAGAGCAGGTAAAAAGAGAGAGGATGGAAAGAGGGGTATGTACAACCGTCTTCGAGGATCGAGGATAATATGCCGCGATCCTGCTATATACAGCTCTCTGCTATAGACGGCTCTCACTCTCTCCTCCCCTCTCCCTCTCTCCTCTCCTCGATGAGGAGAATCGTGGCCGGCATATACGATCCGCTGCCAACTCCAACAACAGTTGGCTCGCGCGGAGT
>NW_006264163.1:121969-123378 GCF_000469605.1 Apis dorsata
CGAAGGTCGCCTTTCAAAACCTCTTCAGGGAAATCTCTGGCCTCCGCAAGAGGGGAGAAAAAAAAAAAGAGAGAGAGAAGGAGAGAAAGAAGAAGGAAAGAAGAAGAGAAAAAAAATCGCGTGCTCTCGCCTTTGATCGCGCGCTCGACCGGAATGCCGAGCGTTCCTCCTTGAGAGCAGGAAGTGAACGACCCTCGCCAAATTGCCGGCAACGCGACACCATGCCTCCGTTTTCCGTTTTTCTTTCCTTCGACCGATTCTTTCCCTCGGCCAAGGGGCACGGTAAATGGCGCATGGATGTCCTGGATGTCCTGTCTGGCGGCCGAGACGCCAGACGTTCTAAACGATACGTCAAATATTGACACGCGACGGAGCCTTGGACAGGACGCGTGACCTTTGCTTTCGTTTCCAACTTGCTTGCTTTCGTTCGGACATATTAGGATTCGGGCATGTGGCGGGGGAAGATCGAGGGTTATGTGATTGGAAACGTTGGGGGAGGAATTTTAGAGATGATGAAGTTTGGAAATGTGGATTGATGTAATGTAAGTTTGCTCAAAGATTTTTGGGATAGTTTGTAGTTGATTGAATAGATTCTTTCTCTTTTTTTTTTAGTAAAATTGTCGATATACCAGTCTGTGAATATTAAATTAATATTTCTTGATTTTTTAATGTTTAAAATGTAGGGATATCAAGATACTATCTAGATATTTTTGGAAACGAAAAGTACTTTTGTTAATTCTTTTTGTAAATAATATAATAAATTTCTCGATCGGGTTAAATCTTTCCTAAATTAATACCAAATTGTGCAATTAATATTTAGAACTTGTAAATTTTAAAAACTTTGACTCTTTCCTCCCAAATAATAATAATCCTCTTCACGAATGATTCGTTCGTATGCAAAAGTTCCTCGAGATCTTCCGTTCAATTAATTTCCTGCCTTCACTTTAAAAACGAAAATTCTTCAACCCTTGCTGCCAAAATATAGCGCTCGCAGCCCATCGTTCCTTTGTATAAAAATTCCTCGAGCATCGAGGCCAGAGCGATCCCGAGCGAGTTTCCAGCGAGTCGTCGCGTCGGTTTCGGGGTCCTTTGTCCACACGGGACTCGTAGCTCGTGGTGCGCGACCGTTTCGGCGAAGTTTGAGCCCAGGGTCAGGGACCTCTTTTCGCCCTTTCCTGCCTCTTTTTTTCGTTCGCCGTTGTTAGAGTCTCGACGTGACCACGACGGGGCCACGGGGTGCTGCACCGTCGCGACTCGTACAGCGTTTAACGAGCGCCGGGTGACGAGCGGTTCAAACCGTTGAACCGGCGATGATGAACGTTGATAAGGTTTTATGGTCGTGTCTCATCCTGTCCCGCCAATCGCGGCCGCCACGTCCTCGTCCACACACGTACGCACGCCACACAGAC
>NW_006264163.1:123608-128112 GCF_000469605.1 Apis dorsata
TTTCTGGCTCACCTCTTTGGATACACGGCAAATTATGACCGTGTGACGTTGTTTGCCTCGGTTTGCCGCTCCCTTCTTGTGCATTTTGCACCTTACTTATTCTCGGGATGAGGCGAGACGCTTGGTAGATTGGCCGAGAAGATTGGATGAATTTTATACTCCTTTTTTGCTTGTAAACGCTTTATCTATGGAGATAATAGTTTGCGTTTACAGTTTATGCGTTGTTAATGTTAATTAGTCAGGTTCTAAATACATTTTGTAAGATTGTAAAAATATACACGAATAGGCGCGAACACGTTTTTCTCTAAGAGAAAATTGAAATGTTTTTGTTTCTTGGTGTTAAGATAAGTTAGGTATTTGATTTTTAAATATATATAGATTTTGTAACTTTTTTCGAAATTTAAAAGACGGAACTTAATATCGTGAAAAATAAGAGATTTTAATTAATGTAAAGAGTTTTAGTTATTTCATCGGGGACAATGTGTTTCTTTAAGGGAAGACGAGGGTTGAAAATTTGAATGGTTATGCAAGTTCTTGTGGGGAAAGAGGAGGTTTCGTAACTGGAAATGTCTCGTTGGAATCAGTCGGTGGAAAATATTGATTTGATGTTGGGTCAAATGATGCTACGAGCAGTTTTAATGGAATTTCAAATCGATATCGATAAAGATCGTCTTGGAATGTTCAATTTCAAGTAAAAATAAAAATCGTTAACTTTTAATCATATTGTAATAACATAGAATAAATTTAACTCGTGTTACGGAAAATATACACTTTCATATTACAAAAATAATCGTTTCTAAAAATTATAATATTACTATCATAACACGAGTGAATATTATTTTTGCAAGAGAAATTTTTCATCCCTCGTATTCCAATGGGCGAGGAAACCGTGTCGAAAAGTTGGGCACCCCCGTATAATTTCCCGGAATTTCGCTCGCGGAGACAAAGCTACTTGAGATGTCGGACGCAGGAGCGTGACTATAAGAAATTTTCCACCCCCGTGGGCCCGGTGAATGGGGAAAGGTCCCGGAGGATGGAAACTTTGTGCCTTCGAGTCTTTTTCACGCATCACGTACGAAATTGACTGGAAGCGGGAAGTTAGTCGATACCTTTGGTACACTGTCGCGTGAACGACGATTTTCAACGACGTTGAAAAAGCCACCACTGGTCTTATTTCAAAAGCCGGTTCGAATTCGTCCGAACTGAATTTACATTTTAGCTTTTTTTTTTAGTTTCTGCTGTTTGTTATGTCGATGATTGCGGGAAGATAAATGATTTTGAAAGGAGTTTAAAGATTAAGAGATTGGAGAATATTTATTCAAAGAAATATCGCTTAAATTGTTATTTAAAATTATATGGAAACAATTTTAACTCAAATTCAAAAACACTTTGAAATTGTGATTTGTAAGTAATATTATTATATTCTGAAATTTTTACACTTGAAATTGTCTTAAATTCAATTATACGTCAATTTCAGTGTTTCTCAATTTTTTTCATTTAACGATTCATTTTAAAATTAATCAAAGATTTTAAAACAGGTAAATGGAGTTTTGGATACGTGAAAAATTTCGATATTTTGAAGAAGATTAAAAAGATTCTTGCAAGGATGAATATTCAATGGATTGTTCAAATTGACAATTTTCCTTTTCTTTCCAATATAATTTTTGTATACATACAAAAAAAAATACTTACGTATGAAATGATGATAAGAAATTGATAAATTATCGATGATAATAATATAAACAGAAGCTAACAAAACAACAAACTATTAATTTCCAGAGAGAAATGAAGTCACTTGTACGTTCTAATTTATTCCTCGAATGCACGTCACTATCATTTCCTAGAGTCACACTTATCTCGAGTGTGATTTCGAATCAACTTTCTAGATCCCCAGGGAAATGATCAGGAAAAGAAGCGTGCTCGCGAAGAAAAACGTCTATCACTTATCACTGTCACACAGATTACGCAATACTACTTTTCACTTAAGCAACTGGTGCTTAAGAGAATTTTCTAAATGATTCTTACCACAATCATTATCCAATCCATCTTCCATTTTTCACGTCATTTTCACGTATAAATTTTTGTATGCCAAGTTTTTGTTGAAATTTTAAAAGTATTAACTAAAAAATCAAGATTTCCTATCTACAAAATTATTCAAAATCTCATCTTTGTCTCTATTAATCAATATTATTACTTAAGCACGCAAGGGGAACACGAACTAAAACACGATTTCGAATTTCTGTTGACAGTGAACGCGAGTAGCTACATAGTGTCAGTGGTGCTCGTCCTGATAGTCGGAGCACTGGTGGGTGTCCTTGCGACGGTATCGCATCATCTTCATCATCGTAGGCTGCTACTGCACGAGCCTGCTTCCGCCTCGATCTTGCACCACCATCGGCATCATCATCACCGCCATCACCATCATCATCATCATCGCGAGGAACTTCCGGCGTCGCACCAACGACGCCTCCTGCTGCAGGACCACCACCGTCATCCTGGGACGCCGGTGAGTGATTCATTACCTTTTTTTGTTACAAAATTTGCATAAAAATTTTCTTTTTTTTTTTTTGAAAACACGATCGTGAATACATAAATGGTAAATTATTAAAGTAATTAATGTATTGTTACATTATACTTATCGACAAAAGCTATGAAAGAAATTAATCTTTCGCAAATTTCTTTATTTTTTTTTCTTTTCGGTCTTTTTTGGAAGCATATTCGTAAAAAAACATTGATTATCGATGTAATTGTTATTTTCTTGTTATATATAAATTTGCGAATGATTTGTTTTTTAATTTTTAGTTTGTAAATATATATTCGTTTGAACTAAGGGTTAGGAAGAGAAATATGAATTATAATATAATCAGAGGGATATTGTTCATATGAATTATAGGATTTTAGATAAAAATAATTTTACCTTTTCTAGAAATATTCTTTTATTAAATTGAATTAAATATAAATATATTAAATTACAAAATTAATCTTTTGAATTTCGTTCGATATCTTTTGATTTATTCTAAATTTTCGTGAAATATTTAGAATTATATTAAATAATTATTATTTGATCGTTCGGTCTCATTTTTCGTCTAAATGTATCCGACTAAATTTAAGATACTGTTGGAAAAACGGCGACAGTGAAGGAATCAGGTCAGGAATCAACATTTCAGTAGATGAAATGTTTATCATTAGAACTGTATCCCCTTTCATCTTCTTAGATCTGTGAACTGCTGTATTATGAATTTATAATATCAACGATATTCTCATGTTTATAAATATCGACTGATGATCTAAGAACCATCGCTCTTAACATAATCAACAATACTTTTTGAAAAAATATTGACATCTATGATTCATGATATTTCCGTGTACAAACTTCTGTCAAATATGAATTACGCGTTTCCATTCATTTAAAATAATTCTCTCGATTTATCAATTTCATTGAACAATGTTCCATATTTCATATTCACGAATATTTTATAATTTAATTTTTATTATTGAAAGGATTTTGTTCACTGGAGATAAACTGTATTCTATGTATATATCTTTTCTAAAGGATTATTATATAATACACGAAGGTTAATAATCCTTTAATGCAATATTATGCAATATATGTTGAATTATATTTCTTCTAAAACAAATCGATAATCTGTGATTGCTTTGGATCAGATATATTTTAGGATCATATATTTAGTAAATCGAAAATCAGATGATTAATGCTGCATTAAGCTTGATTGAAAAAAACTCATGCATTTATAGGTCTTCAAAAATGTTTAAGTTTTTATTTAATATATATATCGAATATTTCTTACAAAATATCACAAAATCCAGATCTCCATTATTTTGCTATTTTTACATCATTTCATATTTCATATTAGGATTAGAGCAAATGCAAATGGATAATTTCTCGTCATTTGCAATTTATAAGCACTTCAATAGATTCAAATAAAAAGGATCGTTTCTCTTTTAAAATATAAAAATAAATCAAATTCATCGGCTCCCTTTTTTTCCAAATTTTAAAGATATCTTCCTCCTATTCGAGTAAAATTTTTATATAATCTTAATTCAATGATTTATCACACACAGACATGTCAACTACCAAATAACCTCGACCTCGACAATATTTTCCAATACATCCACACTTCCACGTCCAATCATTCGACCTCATACGAGATTTTTCACAACGCTTATCCACATTGCTTCTATGGATCACTAATAAGGTCACGGCGGATAACACGGTAAAGATAGGCAATGTAAAAAGCGAAGAAAGTACGATTTCCCATCTGTTGGAGGTGGTTCTCGTCTTTGGCCTTCGACAGAGATTATTACACGATTCGTGGAACGTCGAAGGCTGTCTGGAAAAAAGCTTGCTGATATCTAATCTCGGTCGGGATGGTAGTAGCGCAGCTGCGCCTATCTAACCCACATGTTTTCCTCTCGTTGCCCGTCTGGAAAACCAGACCACGACTCTCGCGCCCACATTCCATCCTCCTCCTCTTCCTCCTCC
>NW_006264163.1:128322-136788 GCF_000469605.1 Apis dorsata
CTCCTCCTCCGTCTTTTTTTTCCTCCTCTTTTTTCCTCCTCTTCCCCCTCTCTGCCTCTCTCCTCGCTTTCCCTGCCCAAGCTTTTTCTTCTACCGCGCGCTCTTTGTTCTTTTTCACCTTTGTTCTCCCTCCAGACGAGGCTTTCCTTCCTCAAGGTTTTCCCTTTGCCGGAGCTTCATCTTCTCTGCGGTCGCTCCGATGCTTCCGCGAACGATTTATTCGCGGTAGGCTACGTGGAAGCGTGGAATATACATCCGCCTCTGTGATTTAGTAGCGATCTACTTCAAGCTCGATGATTGTTAATGTAAAAGTACTTTTATTATATTTCACTTTATGCGAGGCGTGAGAAATATTGCGAATGGAATCATGATATCGGTAATTTTTAAACGAATGCTTTTGGGGTAAATTGAACAAATTCCCGGATTTAAATCCATTGGATTTTTTATTTATCGATCGTATTTAAAATGTGCGCATCTCGACTTAAAATGTTGGAGTAGGTTTATGATAAATTCAGAGAACATTGAACATTTTGTGGAGATAATACAAAATTCGTTACGTTTCATAAATAAAGAAAAATGGAACATATATGTATATATTTATACAAATTTCTTTTTTATTATTTTTGGATATACAATCAACTTTTAGACGTATTTTCAAATCAATTTCTAAATTCATATTTTAATTCAATTAGAATTTAATTCCTATTATAAATTCGTTTTAAAAAATTTAACGAAATCATTGCAAGATTCTCAAATCTTGCAAGATTTTCATCCCCCTTTCTCGATCTTCAATTTCACGCCATCACGTACACGTTAATCGTACACGTTCCAGGCCGATAAATTACCCAAATACATCCACAACTCCCTAAAATATCCCCCTCAAATTTCCAACCCCAAATTTTCACAACGATATAATCCCCAAACTTGCAGATACACACTTCTCCACGTGCTCGAAGATTTAAGGGCGGATCACGTGTCCCCGCGATTCGTCGAATCGATCGTAGACCTTCCCCCCTGCCCTTCCTCCCCCAAAGAGGGATCCATCTGGTGGCCATTTGCCTGGCCGAAAATTTATCGGTTAATTTCTATTTGCGCGGCGTTGGTAAGCGGGAGGATAGATCGATAACGTCTAGATAGACGTCGACGACGTCCTCGGAGGCAAACAATACGTCCTGTCTTCCGGAAGTCCGACGTCAGGGCCATAAGCACGTCGTAGCGCGAGACAAATCGAATCAGGGACGTTCCTCTCACTCCTCCTCCGCCTCCTCCTCCACCCCCTCCCCTCCCCCTCCTTCCCTGTTTCCGACGGTGATGTTATCAGCTCTTGTCGCGTCTGCTGGAAATAAATCTTTTGTGGAAGCGACGAGGAGGACCGTTCGCTTTCCTCCTTCGGAAGGGGGAGGGAGAAGGGTGGGTGGAGGGAAAATAGAAAGGAGGAAAGTTGCGTCGACAAGGTTGAAAAGGTGGAACAATGCGGAGGGAGGAGGAAGATTCTAGGTGGAAGGAAAAACAATGGGGATACAAGAGGGAAGGGTATCGGTTTTTTTGGCATCGATGAGGAGGGAGCTTCAAGGTCGAGTCTTGATGCCGTACTTCGTGGGTTAATTGTCGGGATACGTCGTATTTTATGGTTTCTTTCTATGGGTTTTTTTATTTAAGAATTTGGTCTACCTCGGAAAATTCGGATTTGCAACAATTGTATTTATTAAACTTTGAATTTATTAAAGTTTGAATCGTAAGTTTTGAACTTTGAGTTAAATAGTTTCTGCAAAGCATAAAATTTTATTATCCAAACGCTAAAGGATATCCGAAAAATTCTTTGTCAAAATATCAATCATTGAAGACGTATATAAATAGAGAGGAGGAGGAGGATGAAGATCGAAAAAGGAAATAGTTTAAGGATCGTTATTCTTCGACACTTATTTCTAAAATCAGATCATCCAAACTTCCTCTGGATTTTCAATTGTAAATAGCACCACTAAGAAGTAAATAAGTAAAACGACACCCTTCCCTACTTGCCAACATTTCCACTGACCCAATGGCGGAGAGAGCGGGTTGAAAAGCGTTTTCTCAAAAATCTTGGCCTCACCCCCACTAAGAAGAATCACGGACACGATTCGACAATTATCTCAGGAAGCGAGAAGAAGGGAAACACAGGGGTTGCCTCGGGTAAATTGGCCCTCGAAAACAATTCGCTTTCTTTCCCATGTTTCCACGCGCCTGGAGCGTGTACACGATCTCGCGACACTGTTCCGCAAGATGGTAGAAGGAGTGGCAGAAATACAAGCTGAAAAGGGGTGGAAGGATGGGTTACGAGGAGGAGCAGCAGGGCGACGATGTCGCAACTTGAGCGGACGAGATGGTAGAAGGGTGATGAGACGCCAGTCCGTGATCTAATTTGCAATGCAATCTAGAATAACAATGCGAAACTGTGGAGGGTGGACCAGGTTTGCTTCGACGAGCCGACAGAACCCGCAACTGACAACTTTCTCGAGGAGAGTAGCCGACCTTTTGGAAAGGTTTCTGGGAGATGATCTCCTGAAGGAGATTTGATGAAAAACGAGGAATGGAGAACTTTGGAAAGTTTTGGTGACGAAGAATGGACAAACGAGGAATTGGTTTATACATTTTGATGATTTAAAAGCTTCTATGATAGGATGATAGAATTTAATCATCGTATATGCAATACAAGACTGGAATTGCTTATATTGTGTAAAATTTTATACAACATACACAATTAATATTTCTAAAGTTCAAGAGTCGAGAAGATTATTTTAATTCTAAATATTATTTATATTTCTCAACATGCATTAAACATTCCATTAATTCATTACCACAAATTACATCAAATTACATTATTCTACAAATAATGTTGTAAATAAATTTCCAATAATCAAATATCTCATCGTAAGTCATCAGCATAAGAAGAAACATTCACTTTTACTTTCACATTGATGATAATGAGCGGATGGACGAAGACGAGGTATTATTATTTTTTACCATCAGACGATCGGAGGAGAAAGTAAACCGTTCCTAATCGATATATCCCACAGTTGAAACGCATAAGAACGACTTTATTCCTCGTTCCACTGATCTGTGAGAGGGACCATCGTGGTTTAAGGGCTCGTTCGTAGGTTATACGTTCGGTATCCGCCGTGTGTATACGAGTAAAATGGAATTTTCCAAGTATTCGTCTCGCACGTGACCCGAATTCACCGACTCCCTTGTTTTCCATCGGGCGTGCGGATGCTCGACACGTGGAAGTGAAAGGATGGATTTTTCGTCGGCTTCCCGGGAACGAAATCAGGAATCGACCAATCTTTCTGCCCCCTTCGACGCGATTTTTACATTGCGCCTGGGACAAATTTATGGGTCTGGATTTGCTTAAGTAAGAAACATCGTGTTTCAAATTTTAGATAATTTGTTTTTCTTCACGAATATGTGAAATGAATTAATTTTTTTTTTCACAAGTTTATTATTAGAGTTATTATTAAGATTATTTTTAAGATTATTTGTGAACAGTTCACAAGTAGTTTTTTTTTTATCCATTATGAAATATCGTAAAAAAGACGAAATTCACGCTTTTTTCCCGCGTATTTACCAATTGTTTAGCAACTGTTTTAAATACAGTCTCGTTTTCCTTTTCATTTTCCTGTTGGAAGATTTTTGAATCACGTCGCTATTTATATATCTACGTAATAACATTAATTTTTTTATCAATCGATATTCGATTAGATTACATTAATTTTATAAATTTCTATAGAAATAGAAATGATATTTATCGCAAAAAGTATATACGTATAGATACAAAATATGAATCGACATAACGTAGAATATATTGCTTTTATTTTTAAAATAAATCATTACTCGTTATTCAGATATTTAAATAATCATTGCAATGAATATTTCAACTTCATCGACATATCAGATTTAATTCACGATCATCTTTTCCAAATTTTTCTTCGTTCTATATTGCCCCATCATAAAATATTACGAATAATGGACCGTATAATTCGTCGAAATTGACCAAAAATTATTTTCTTCTTCAAACTTTTCCCTATTCCGCGCAACCTGTCATCAAAATGCTACACGATATATAACAGCATTATGGATAATTGACCGTATATATATATATATACAATCCATTAAAATTAATCAAGAATTACCTTCTTCTACCAAATTTTACACCACTGCTCTACACCACTTCAAAACCTGTCATCAAATTGCTACATAATATCCTACGTAAAACGTTATACATAATTCACCGTATAATTCACTCCCCACGCATTCCGCGTAAACATCAGCGAATATCCGCAGATCACGTTCATTTCCCAAAACCCGTTCCTCCACCGTGTCCACCACGTTCCTCCTCCTCGTGCTGCTTACCCACCTCGGACAATCATTGATTTATTCGGCCGAGTAAATCCAGCCGGGGTCGTGCGCGGCCAGTAATTAAATTTGATTTACGAATAAATAATCGATGTACCCGCGCACCGATGATTAATGAGCAAAATTAATACTCGTTCTTAATTGACCCGATTTAATTTCACGTTACACGTTATACTATATCAAACGAGACGCAAAATATAATGTAACTCGATAGGAAGAAGAAGAAGAAGAAGAAGAGAAAGAAAGGAAAGGAGGACAGAGGCGAATAAAGGGTGAAAAGATAGGGAGAAACTTGAAATGGGTTCCAATTACTCGATTAAAAAGAGTGAAAAAGGGAGGAAATAGTATCGCGACGAGTAATGATCGAGTCGAGAGGATTTTTCTGGCCGCCATCTCGTTTTCTTCGAGCGTCGCGATGCCAATATCCTAAAACCATTTAACTCGTAATCTATGCGTGCCCTTGCCTGGACCAGCAGGACTGGTTTTACACGGATTGCCGTGATGGAAATAGAAACTTTCTCGCCTCCGCGAAACTTTCGATGCCAGTGTGTATGCGAGAATAAAGTGGATAGTTATTTTTCCCTAATGGATACCGCATCGATAATGGAACTTACTTTTGGATAATTAATCTCGAAATGATTAATCTTTCTTTTCTGAATGATTCATATAAAATTATTTTAACGAGATATTTAAATATTTTAATAAAAGATTCGTGAAAATCTCTTTTTTCTTCGTTCAATTCGTTCTTTTTCCACAGTTTTGTTAGTTTTCGAAGTTTATATTTATAAGAAAAGGGGAGATCGAGTTTGACTTCCGGTTCGGAAACTAAACTTCTTTCGCTTCATCATAATTCTCAAACTGATTTTGAATTATCTTGCTTTACGAGTTGGACAAAGAATAGTTGAAATCACGATATAATTAAAGGAGTAATAATTGAAAAGAGTAATATACGAGTGTAGATCTTTCGGCCGACCTTACCAATCCAAAATGGCCGCCACGGTGGCGGCTGGCTAAAGGGGGCAGGTTGGCAGAAGTAAATATTATGTCTAGCGCTATAGCGGGAGTTTCTAGTTGCGGCGAACTGCGATTGTTTTTCTCCTACTCCTTTCTTCTCTGAACCGTGAAACGATCGGGACGAGACTTCGTTTTATCCATCGACCAATCTCTCGAAAGAGGTCTTCGTCCTACACTCCACTTTTTGAAACGACGTTTTATATACACCGTTGAAAGGATATAGAGGAATATATAGGAGGATAAAATATTCTTCAATTATTCTTCAATAATTAACAAAGTAATTTCTTTTCGATTCTTTTATTTTAATCCTCATTTCACTTGTTTTTTATTTCTATATTACAAATACAATTATAATCGGTATTTCTAAATCTCTCTTCAATTCTTTTATACTTTTAATCAAATGATTCTTCTTATTATACTTTTTATACTTTATAACTGTAATCACAGTCGACAGGAAGATTTGAAAAGTCTCTAATCTCAGCCTCATTATATATCTCTAACCAACTATCCCACGCTTTCCCTTAACCGTATACTTTCGGTTAAGTATCTTGCAACGAATAGTAAGTTTACAATTCGTTTTCTCTCTCGAGGCGTCTAAAATTTTTCTCGTTTCACAGTTGCGGTAGTTGCACCGTCGATCATGATTCTAACCGCCTCACAGGAGGTGGAAAAAGTTTTCCTCTTCTCTAGAGGCGTTTTCCTTGTTCGCGATCATGATGTTCTTAAGAATAATAAAAGTGAGAGAAATAGGTAAAAATTGGGAAAAAGAGAGTCACGTGTGTCTCACAGGATGTTTCAAAATTTCAATTCGTAAGGAATAGAAATTACAATAAAATATTTTTAGAAATATTGTTAATAGATTTTTCTATAAATGAACATACATTGATTTCTTTAAATAAAATCATATAGTAATTATTTTTATTATAACAAAACTATTAAGCTATTTATTCAAAAAATATTTTAGTCTTTTAGATTAGAGATGATCAATTGATCTTTTTTGTTTATAAGGGTCGGTTTTACATCTTGTACCTACTTTTTTCATAAAAGAAATAAATATACATATTCAATATTCGTAAAGTATTAACAAAGAATAAGTTTTATAAAATTCAAATTAATAATATCTTCTGAACTAATCCTTTTTCAATTATTGTATTCATTTTAGCATTTATAATAATTAGATTCAAGTATATTATATTTCATAATGTATGTAAAAAAGATAAGAAAATATGCATATTTTCCATAATCAGTAGTAAATTCACATAATTAAATTCATATAATTCCATTCAGAAGGAAAAAAAAACTTACCTTTACACGATTTCTACATTTACAAAAAAAAAAAAGAAAGATTAATAATACATAACCAGTATCCCATAGTACAGAACGACTTCTGTAAGAACACATTTCTTATACATTTCCAGTCTCTCCAGAGAGATACTCCACTGTTCTCACTTGAACATAACACCTTGTATGCGCATATCGCGTCGTTCCTCGCGTCTCACCTTCGAGAAAACCTTTCTCATCGTCGCGACTACGTGGCGTCGAACGCGTTTTTTAGACTGATTCCACCAGCCAAGTTTCTCCAGACCTCTCTACTTTTCCACACTGCACCGGCTCTCCTCGTTTCACGCGAGTCTTCTTCCGCGTGGACGCACCTTGGAGCACCCAACGCTCCCTTCCTTCCTTCCTCCCTCTCCTCGACCCGCTCCAGAACCATTGTCCAGGCCCATTCAACGATAAGATTTCCTTACGGAGCTTTTCCAGCTTCGTCCCTTTCAATGGCATCCGCATCCATCCGCGAAATATTTGGAATCGAGATCTGTACTGTCCAAATACCGGATCTACCCCTTTCTATGGGGTGATGGAAAAGGATAGAGAGAATCTGGTTGAGAATGGTTGCATGTTGCTGTTCTTGTTTCTTGAGGTTTCGTGAGTTTTGAGGGATAAGTTTTCTGGGATTTCTTTCGTGCAGCTATCATCCTGTTTCCGATGATTTACATCAAGTGGAAAATCTATGAAATTATCGTTTCACAATATATGGCAATGAATAGAAAAATTTAATTTGTATCATTGATCATCAATGTAAAATATTTTGCTCGATAATTGAAGAACTGTATACACATAAAATTAAAAAGATATTGTAAAAGTAATTGGATTGCGTATCCGCGCATTTTTAATAATTACAAAAATAAAATAAAACCAGTTAATTTGATTTCCAATATTAACAACTAACCGCGAAACTAAATTTCTCTGACTAATTAAATATCGAAATAAGAAATTTCTATTTTTCCTCGACTGTGACCACCACCATTAACCCTCTCACCAACTCTCACTTACGACTCCGGCAACGATTATCCAACGAAATATCTATTTTCCTCCGCTTATTAATTTACCTATCACGAAGTTTCTTCGCTTTCTTCCATCCACCATCATCGATCATCGATCACTCTACGCGTTAACTCGATTATCAACGGGGAAACAATCGTGTTAATTCGCACGTGACGAGATTGGGAAAGCGCGAAATCCCACGTAGTTATTTTCCACCTGAATAAAGCACCTGCTCGCGGAAACAGGCTTGCCTGAGATGCCAAACCTCTCTCGTCTCTCCTCTCCTCGACTTTTCTTCACGCCACTATTCTCGTCGTGGAAAGAGAAGAGAGAGAAAGAGAGAGAAACGGAGAGAGAATTATCTCTGAGACGGTGTGTCAATGTTTTTGTTATTACAGAAGCCGTGCCGCTTTTTTAAATCGTTCATAAATAAAGATCTGAGTCAGACCGAGCCGCAGACAAATTTTTATCTCGCGTGGAAACGTAACACGTTGATGCTTCGTGGGAAAAATTCTCGTGGTGAATCGTGGCTTCGGTAATTTTGTTTCTCGCTACTTTTTTACTTTTTTTCATTCGTATTCTTCTATTCGCGTTTTTTTCCCTGTTCTCGGATCTTTTATATAAATAGGAAAATTCCTTTATGAAGATATTGAATTAGTTTATTTCCGTACTCGAGGAAATAAATTAATCGTTTTCTTTTGTCTAAAATTTTTTTTTACAGTGGACATTTTTTTTTTT
>NW_006264163.1:136900-138182 GCF_000469605.1 Apis dorsata
TAGATTGTAAATATTTTCGTGAATATATTATTCAAGCAAATTGCGAATGAAAAACGTTCAAATGGTGTTCGTAAAAATACGAATAAGAATTGAAAATATTTGTGAAGTTTCGATTTTCAAGAAAGCTAATAATCATCCACAGATTTTTCATATTTCTCCAGTGAGAAATTATGTTGAGTAAATTTCGAAATCATGATTCGAAAGAAGCTTTTTAAAGCTAGGTGTTTTTCCAAACGACCCAAGCTTGGGAAGTCGAAGAATCACCCTCCATGTAAAACCTGCCCCCCCATCCCCCTCTGGCCATCCCGAAATTGAATCCATTTTCACTTGGAACGTGTTCTCACGAGGGTCGACACACGCTCGTTCCTCGCAGATCATTAACACAGCTCGCCGTAACAAATCAATTCGCCAACGGGAGCGGCCAATCGTGGATCGTGTCGTTTCATTTCTCACGTCAGTTCCGCCAATCGTGCCTTGGACGATAATCTTGCCAGTGGAAAGCTTCCTCTTCCTCCCTCCTTCCCTCTCATTTCACCCAGGATATGCATCGAGCTACAACGAGTCTCAATGATACGGAAGAGAGAGCAAGCGGATAGAGTTTTAGCTTTAAACGAAACGAGAAATTATTTTAAAAAATATATATAATTTAACTTTTCTGGTGACAAGGAGAAAAAAATAGAAATCAAATTCTATCAAAGGAAGAAGTGAACTTCTAATTGAAATGAATTACGAGTATACTTAAATTTTAAAAATGACAAAAGTTAGATTAATATTGTCGTAAAAAGAGATTCTATAAGTAATTTGTCAAATCATGGCAAATATTAATTACAAATTATTATTTAAGAGTATTTATTTATTTATCCAAATTGCCTTAAAAAAAGGACAAACGAGATTAAATGACTTTTAATCTCAAAAATATCTAATTGACACCAAAGTAATTTTATGAATATTCTATAATATTCTTTTAAAATAATATCATGAAGTAAATACACAAATTTTTATCCCTCCCATTATATTTAATCAAATATAAACAGTCTCATAGTATCTTCGCTCCTTTCATCCACGGACACGTGTCTATAATTCTGGACGAGAAAGCAGCATCCAAGGGACCGCGTGAAAGAATTCGAGGAACGAAGGACGCACGCAAAGAAATGGTTCTCCGCGTTTCCTCTCTCCCCCCGCGACCCTCCTCTCCGATATACTTTTTATTTCCTCGTTCGATGCGCCGGCTGCCGTCCCATTTGCTTTTGGCAGCCGGGCCCCGCTGCTCGATGCACCACCG
>NW_006264163.1:138288-147197 GCF_000469605.1 Apis dorsata
CTTGGACGTCGCCCAAACGTAATAAATTTCAAATCAGGTCATTGCTTCTCTTTGCACTTAGCTTGATGCGCCGCGTCGAACCCTGAGCCGTTTGCATTGGACACGACGCGAAACGAGGAATTGAAGGTCCTTTCCATTTTATCCACTCCATTATCGGGGATATGCTGCATAATACGACGATTTTCTATTTTTAATAATGGAAATATTGCGAAATATATCGCGCGCACGGTTTGTTATTAAGCCTTGAAAATGTACACGTCTGACGGCTTTTTTGAATTTTGTGACGATGACGTAACAATTTAAAGATTTTTATTATACAGCGCGATAGGGAAGGAGGAGGATTCGATAATTTTATGTTTCGTTTTTTTTTTTTTTTTTTAAATTAAAATTACGGTGAGAATTAAAAGATCGTGTAACGAGAGAGGTATGTTGCGAATAATTTAACGAAGGATATCTTTTTTTTTCTTTTTGATACAGCATACTGTTCCTATTGTCACAGTAGATACATTTGCATTCAGATCGATCCTTAAGAATTCCACTTTGGCGCAACGTAAATAGAAACATAAAGATATATTTATGATATTGCATTATCTCTTTCACAAGACAATAAGCGTATAAATTAATAGAGCAGTTCAAATTGGTGATTCCAAAGATTCCTATCGATTCTGCGTATATAGCATCTGATTATTTATAAAACTTACGACGATGCGATTTGTATCACTGATGTCTGAAAACAGGCCGAACAATTACTCATTATTTCTACTTTTGTTATAGAAAAAAAAATCTCCTGAGAAACGCAGAGCTTTTGAAAAATCGCAGAGCAATTTGCATCAAAGTAAAATTTCGAAAGGATGCGAAATAGTATTTTCAAACTCTCGAAATTCATCGGATTGGGATTCGAAGCAACGAACGATTCAAGGGCCAAAGAGGCGCGCAGGAAAACGGGGGAAGAGATGGAAATGGGGGAGGGCGTGGAAAGGCCGCATCCGCGAGGATGAAGCCGAGGAATTGTAAATAAGCCAGAATCCTCTTATTCGCAGCCTCGATGGACGCAAGGCTCGTGACGGCTTATCCACGTGCGTGACTTTTGCTAAGTAGCCTTGATGCTAGACTGCTAACACGGGGATTACCGATTGATCGGCCTTTCTTCTCTCGTCGCTCGATTTCGCGGTCGCGGCCTGGCGTATTGAGAAACTTCGCGGAGGTATTGGGTAATCGGTGAAATCGGGTTTACCTCCTTAACTGGAATGTGTCGTCGAGCGAGAAAAAAACGATGGAATCGTAGAGAATTTTTGGCCAAATATGGAAGAAAGTAGTACTCGCGAAACCAGGTTTTCTGTATATAACCAGGTATCTGAATATTCATATCGATGCTAGATTATTCATCTTGTGTTTTTAGGTAAACATATTGATTTGTAAGATAAGGATTGGCAATGGATAAATGGAAAGAATATATTTTTTTTTTTACAATCTAGTACGTAGTAATTGATAGCTTATTATTCAATTATTCAAACTTGATTTACTTAAAAAACGAAGCTTCAATATTTTATTAGAAAAGTTGATAAAATATTTGCTTGCTTTTTAAACAACATAGCGAATATAAATAAGAAGAGGAGAAGTAGTAGAAGAGCATTATAAAATGATTGAATATATTGCTTCCTTTGATAGAAAAAAATTGTCGGAACGACCTTTGGCTGTTTCTGATTCCGTTGAACATGAGTTGTAACAACTGTTGAAAATCTGTAAATTGAAAATCGTACTGTCGGAGAGAATTATGTGAATTGTAAGATTTCACGTGGTTGTTACCGCTACAAGGAAGATTATAACTGTAATTCGAGGTAAAAATACCTCGTGCTACGAAGAATCGTGCTACGAGATGCTTATGGTAGTGGATGATACTTTGAAGGCAGAGAATCACAAATTTTTCATCATTTTCAGTCTTATGATGATTCAAGAATATCTAATGCCGAATCATATTGATTTTTAATTAAAGTTTTTTCTTTTCAGATCATTTGATTGACTTCTGTATTTGCATAATTGATTCATTAGAAATAATGATAAATTGTTTATAATATCTTATTTATGCTTCAGATAATGAAATTTAACAGGTAATAATATTTTTCAATATTATTTCTAAGCTTCATTGTAAAATAATAAACTTAGGAATTAATTAACGCACTCTCACAAATTTTTATGCAAATACATATTTACAACTTCATACGTAAATATCTACGTAATCAAATTAATAACATTCTACTAAATATTCCATACTTTCCATATATTTTGAATGAACACGATTTTTTTGACACATTAATAAAACACATTGATTCGTATACATCATTCTATACGTTCAATCTAAAAATACAAATAATCTCAATCCAGAGGACGATTAATTACTTATCCCCGTGATACGATTCACAGACAGGGAATAAGGTGTTACGAAAAGAATACACGTCTCACGAATCGTGTCTCGAAAACCAGGTCATCGACGAGACACGATTTACCTGGCCGTTCACCGGCATCGCCAGTTTAGAAGCCAGACACCGTCGCTCGATCGTCTTACGTCATCAACGTAAGTACTAGACACAACCGAGAAGGAGAAAGAATGAGAGAGGGAGGGGGGAAAAGCCTTCGGGGCCGTTTCTCGAAGCGCTTTGGGTGACGTCATAGGGACGTTCCCAGGTTGACGCAAATGTCTCTCACACGGCCAGGCCTCCTGCCGCCGTCTTTATTGCTTTTTCCGGAAATATACTCCGTCTAGACGGAGTATCGCGTAGTACGTCTCCCTGTGAATCATCTAGCCGAGACGCCAAGGTGTGCTAGCTAAACTCTAACTCTCTCGCCGTCTGCTCGCTCTCTCCTCCACGATGGGACCTCTCCGCCGCATTGTAATTCACCGCGTTTCGCTCTTCGCGGTCACGGATGAAATTGCCGTTCCCGTCGTGGCCGTGAGAGGTCTTGGAGGAAATATTTAGAGGAGTCTGTTGTAACGTTAACTTCTCTGCGGAAATTGGTTGGAGAGGAGGATTGGTCTGGGTAGGATAGGATTGGAAAAGCGTCCGGAACATCGTTTTGTTGGAAATAGTGATATTGGAGGTTTTGGTGATTTGTGATTGTTGGGGAGGAGGGTTTTTTTTTCTATTTTTTGAAACGAAGTAATAATTATTCGAAGAAATATCTCAATTTCTGTTATACGAAATCTATTTCGATTTATATATTTATTTATTACACAATAACCAATTCATTTTGATGATATTAGGATCATTATATGGTAATAATTGGATATCTTCGTATTATAAATATTCTTATACGTGTAATTTAATAATTTAGAAAAATATAATGGAAAATATAATAATATGAAATTTGTGTCATGTTATGAAACGTATTTAGACGGATCTAATCTATCTAATCCATTTCTTACGTATTATGAAAATATTTACAAATTTTATCTCGACAGTCATTCCATATTTTTCCTAGAATAATAATACAAAAACCAAACAAATCGATACACTAATCGTACTCTCTCACACGCGTTATCAAAATACAAATTTTATCTAAACAGGGACCATTCCACATTTCCTCGCGAAGTAATCCAAAGAGGCAAACATACATTCGCCATATACGACGCAAATACGAGCTCTCTCTCGACGTATCCATCGTATCGAAACACAAATTCTTTATCTAAACAACCCATTTCACCCCCCTCTCCTCGCAAACAATCCGAAACCAAACACGCATTTACCATAACGTAACGCAAACCCTCTCCTCCCCCCTAAACGTATCCCTCCCCAACTAAGGATCCCGAGGTATCTTTGAAATCCTCCAAGGGCGGAAATCGCAGGCACAAAATTCCCCGGAACTATTTGCTCGGAGTCTCTCGCAGTAGCATCCGGCCCGTGACCGCAGTAAAAGTACCCTTCCCCCCTCCGCAGGGGTAGAACCTCCCTCCGTTTGGAAGTTTAAAACGATCGTTGGGCCGCGGAAAGACGGGCAGAAGCGAAGCCGTGGCGAAAGCTCGTTGTGGTGGTGGTGGATTCGCTGTGTAACCGAGTTCCTGGTGGTGCGTGTTCCGGCCGAGGTAGCCAAGAGGATCGATTCGAAATTCCAGCTAGCTCCAGAGGGTATCAGCGTTTTCTAACCAACTTCCCCCACCAACATCCCCTTTCGATCGTGGAAAGCCGCTGAAAACCTGGAGAGAGAGAGAGAGAGAGAAAGGGGAAAGGGGAAAGGGGGAGGGACACCTTCTGGATCTTCCGGATGATCCTGATTTAAAAGCTTCGTAGACCCTTCGAATCGCTCGTAAATTTCTCCACGATGTATCAACGCGATTCCACTTCGGGGAACGAGACCGGGGTGGTGTATATCGTTCTTGGAGAGAGGAAATCTTCGTTACCTTACGAACGGGGTTGATGGGAGATATCGAGGATGAAGAAGAGACTTCTCTCGGATCAATCTTGGGTTAACTGCGCTCCTTGGATCGTTTGAGGGACGCGTGTGAGAGGGGACATTGTAGGGTGTAGTTGGAATAATATACGGGGGATGATTTGGGGACGATTTAATCTTAACAGGGAAGTTTTACGAGGAAATTTTTATGAATAACGAGTCGTTGGATTGTTCTGTTTAATTGTGAGATTATTAAATTGCAGGGGAGAATTCGATTCTTGTAACTTGTTGGAAATTGGAGCATTAAACGAATAGTGGATTTGGGATGATATACGAGTGTTTAGATTCATCTTTGAAGTATCGATACGTATTTCTGAGCCACCTTGTGCATAGGAAAAGATTGATAAGATACTCGCGTGCCGAGGTGGGAGACAAATTGGGCTATGACTAGAAGATTTGTGTTTAGAATAGATTCCAGTTTGGGGAGGGTGTCAAGGGATTTATGAGCGTATTCGGTTGCTCGATATATAAGGGAGAGAGAGGGGGGCTGTGATAAATGCGGACTCGTAAATTCGCTTTTTTTAAGACAAGATCGTTTTGGGATTCGTGAATGAATTATATTTGCCAGGTAGATTTCTTAAGTGACGTGGGAACGAAAATCAATACGAGAATTTACTTTCTGAGAAATTCCTTTCGTATTTTTATTCAATTGTGGAAACGAATTTTGAAGTTGTCACCATTTGATTATATTATAGAAATGATATTTTGAAGAAAGAAAAATTGTCATTATGAAAACGCGTTGTTCGAAAAAATAAATAAATTTCTTCCGAGTTCAGTTTTCCAATATCGAGATAAACTCGCAAGACGGAATAAATAATATTAATCGACAAATATCCATCTTTTCCTCAAAGTTATCCCAATAAAAGTTCCCAAAACACCAATCCACCCCGAAAACAAGTCGTCCAACCCGACCCATCATCCTCTCCACCCTCTTTCAACCAAACCGCAACAACCGCAAGACCGTTTTACACCCCAAGACCGATGGTATAATTCGAAAAAATATACGATCCAACTTAGCGGAGGTATTCCGTGTCTCAGCCCTCCAGAGACTCTACATTTTCTCCCCAAGTCCGATTTAAATAAAACTGCCCTCGAGGCACTGTCTTCCTCCGCCTCCAACTCGTCCACTACACCACCCTTTCTCTCACTCCTTCTTTCTCCACCACCACCCCCTCCCCCTGCCTTCTTACGTTCGTATTCGAGCTACCAAGAGCAGACATTCGTCACTGAACAGACGAGAACAGAGGGGATGGATCGGGCACGAGGGTTTGGGATTCGAGGGTGGTTTTTTTTAGACTCCACCGTTGTCTGGGTCGCGCTTAAAGCGGAAACGTCGGAAGGACGAGTCTTTCTTTCTTGAACTTGTCCAATTGATGGGTGAAGAAATGGATATTTTATCCGCTATCATTGACAGCGATGGTTAACTTTTTCGATGGAACAATATCACTCTTTTCTGCTGATTAATAATGATGGGATTGATTTAATTAAGTTAAATTTAATTTAAGCTCTGTAGGTTCTAGAAGAAAACTTTTCGTAATCTATAAAGTTTTTAAGAATTAATATAAATATGATTTTTTGAATCTCGAGATTGAATTTCCTTTAGAAAAATAGAAGTGTTTTTGTTGTTTAAAGTATAGTCAAAAAGGGTGTAAACGTTCGTTTGTTGGATTACTTTTTATTTGGAATAAAAATAACGGACAATTACTTCACGCAAAACAAGAAATAAATTATTTTTAAATAATCCAATGTCGTTGATTCAATGAGTTGCACTCTTCAACAATTTAACAATTTCACGTCGGATAACAAAATAATCGGTACAATTTTATCGTTTCTTAAAATTTACCAACATAAAGGTAAATTTCTTGTCTTAAATTAAACTCGCATCTTACAAAACTTCCACTACTAACGTTAATCTACTTGTTTCAAAAGGATCCAATCACGGGGAGTAATCAAAGTACTGAAAAAGAAACTCGAGACCTCGTTCAATCAAATTCAAACGTAATTTCGACGCGCTCGATCCCATCGCTAGTTCCCTCATTTCCCTCGTTCTCATTTCACGTTACGATACAAGTTTCCTTTCCAGCGGAAAAAAAGCCCGAATCCAGCTCTCTGGGACGGTTAACGAAGTATCGCAAGGACAATTTCGAGGCGCGAAATAAAGTCCGCGCCGATTCAATTACCGCCGCGGCTCTTTCCACCGGTCAGCCGTCGAAATGTCTGGCGCGAGGGGGTGTGTGTACACCGATTGCAACATCCCCCCTCGTGCCATTGTCCAAGGCCTCGAGCCCACCGATTGTGCGAGTGTCGAGCAATCGAACCCTGAGCTCGGGTCTCGGGGGTGGTTTTGACGGCCACGAGGGGATGGCTCGACACGCGCACGTGAAATTGACGTCGATATTTTTCCCTTTCCCTTAATATGGGACGCGGTAACTGTCTTTTTATAATAGTCTAGGTGATAAAGTTTTGATTATTATTATGTTTAAAATGAATGCTGTGGTATGGTGGGTAAAATTGTTAAAGGGTTAATATAGAACGTGATAATATTAGGTTAATTTTCAATAGTGAAAATAATAAAATATTTAACTTAAAACTCTTAAAAAGGAATAGCATTTCGTATGCATTTGTAAAAAAGAATTGTTTTTTTGTATATTAAGTTTTTGAAAATTGTTAATTTATTATTATCCGTGAAATATGTAAGTTAAAATATGTAAAGTAGAAAAGAATTGGAATTCAAATTTTCATTTATCGAACAACAAGACTTGAAAAGTTTCTTCTGTGGATGGAAACTTTTCCTACCCCATTGTTTGATCACACATTGCACAGGGCTGGTATTAACCGACACGGAATATTTCATAATGGTTTGTGAATGGGTTGTAGCAAACATCCCCCACCCCGTGTGTAATATGGGGTAGGACCATGTCGGATGTATCGACTGGCAACAGCCAGATTTCCCTCTCGATTTTCTCGCTTACGCGTCGACCCTGACCCAACGACAGAACCCCTCACCCTTTAGATACACACTATTTCTTTCTCTCTCTTTGTTTCCTTTTCGGTTTGTAGCCCCGTATTGTGCGTATATGTGTTCCACTTATGCAATTTCACGCGTTTATGGATTATTTTTTGAGGTTTTGGGTTGCAAAGGGTTTGTAGGAAAATAAATTTTTTAATTTTTTAGTATATATACAATACAATATATTTGTAATATATCTTTATTTTCCAACAATACACTTTATGATATATTTTACATTTTATTTTACATTTCATTTTCATGGTATTATATAATTAAAGGGCCAATGGAAAGTAAACCATATGTGTATCAATTATTTTATAAAATAGGCGTTCCTTTGAAAAATAATATTTTCTTCAAGATACAGCATACTCTCCTATTCCTCAAGGCGTCTCAATTACAGATACACATAAAAATATTATTAAATACAAAATATGTACACAATATATGATTAAATAATATAAATATAGTAAAAGAAATACAAACTATATACTTATTATAACCGTATACTGTAGTTCCACGTACTTTTGTATTTCTCTAATTTCCATCAATACAATATTTCTCTCCATCAATGTCGTGTACACATAGACTCCACGCACAAGCATATTCATTCTATTATATCACACGGTCTGATTCTACACGTGTCAACGATTATCCCTCGGCATCGTCGCGTAAAAGATCCATCCATAGAAGAAGAAGAAGAAGAAGAAGAAGAAGAAGAAGAAGGAGAGAAAGAAGGAGAGGAAGAAGGAGAGGAAGAATCCATCTGGAAAGGTTTCCTCCCTCCCGGATTTCTTCCTTCCAAGACTTTTCGTCCTCGTACGTCTGGATAACGAGCAGCCGATAAGACGATCCCAACGAGCGTTTCCTTTGTCAGCACCCGTCGAATTCCTCCCCTTTCCTCGGGGATATACGGAGGGATTTCTACGGGGATCTTCGTGGAATTCACGCGGCTACGGGTTTCTTTCGTGGAGAGAAACGCGGGGAATGCCGGTGGACGCGTCTTAATCCGAGTCGACTGCCCTCCCTTTAAGAGGAGACGGGTTTTCTCCAATCGATTGTCGCTTTTTTGCGCCCGTTAGTAGAGACGTATTTGAATGGGTTTGTGAAGTGATTTCAGATTCTTATCATAGGTGAAAGTTTATTTTTATGTAATTTTTTCTTTGACAGTTTCTTTGATAGTTTGAAGAGGTTTAAGATTTTTAAGAGTTTGAATTAGTTTTTTTTTAAAGTAATGTGAGAATTATTTTCAAGTGGATATTGTTCCGTAGATAGTACGTCTTTTTCAGGAATTGCTTTGATCATGAATTTTACTTTTATCTCTGATTTTCTTTATGGTAATAGAAATGAATAGTTTTGACGTATGATTATAAACGAGATTAGATATCACTTGTTTTTTAGAAATTAATTGCAGTAAGAGAGTTAATGATCTTCGAAGTTTTATATATATATATATATA
>NW_006264163.1:147505-154111 GCF_000469605.1 Apis dorsata
TTGTATAAAAAAAAATCGATTAAGGTTATTATTATAATTAAAGAAAAAAGTAGTGCAAGCGATAGTGCAAGTTAGTCTTTATTGTTTTTAAACAAGTTTTTTTTTTTATGCGATAGAATGACCTGGTTTATCAAGCAACTCATCGAATAGTTTTGACTTACATCAACTGCGTAGTTTAATAAAGAACCTAGGTGCTACTCGATGAATCGTGTATCTCTTATCGAGTTGGCGAACGAGCATGTTATAACGTCGATAAAAAAAATGTTGGAGGGAAAAAAATCGTCGTTGCAGACGATAGAAATGCGGAACGTGCTCTGAAAACTAGTTTGCATAAATGACTAGCCCCGATTAGATAGAGAATTACGTGGACGTGTTTGTCGAAGCCAGGTTTTATCGGCGACTCGATATCCGTCGTTCGTCTCTTGTTATTTTCACGATTTCTTTCTCTTGGAAGAATGAAAAATATTTTCAGTTGTCTCTGTGGAAACTTACTGGCGACTCGCTGATATTTTCTAGCAATTTTTTTAAAGTAAAATGAATTTTAGATCGAATTCATTTTAGATTGAATATAGATTTGCGTTCATTTCAATTTTTAAATTTTATATTCGAGACTCAGAATCTTTCCAAGATTTAATTTCTATGTTCTATTAAATCTCTTCCTGTAACTTTATCGATTTCCTTATTGTATCATACATTATTTTGACTATCATTATTTTTATATCGACTTATCACAGTCAATTTTTATTCATCGTTATCGTTCTATGTTAAAATTATAGAAATGAGAAAATCGTTTATCGAAGTTAAAAGATTAGACGCATTGCAAGATTAAAGAAAAAAGTCTTAAAGAAAACCAGACAGAAAAAGATTTGCATCTTGTGTTATTACAAAAGATTGTGATTCTAAGCATTTGTTGTATAACCAGAAGTGTTCTTCTAACGAAAACTGATGTGCAATCTGCATCTCATGAATATTAATCAATCGTGCGTTGAAATATAAATAAACGGCGAATATTTCCATGATGATGTGTCTCAATATATTAAATTTTTATACTTTTTTTTAAATTCTAAATTAAAAATTCTTCTTTCATAATCTTTCAATTATTGAATATTTCATCAAATTGTTATACTTTTGAAAAAAGAGGGATAGTTTTCTAAAATTTGAAATAATGTGTGAAGAAGTATTAGATCATAAGTTTTTAATTTATATAGGTTTCAAGTCATTTCTTTTTCGAGCATTGAAATACAAGTAAAGTATTTTATATTATGTTTAGAATTGAATGCATTAGAAGTGGCTATATTATAGATCTAGATCTATAGAATCTCATATACAATCTCACATAATACAGTTTAAAAATATCTCTTATATATTTATTCAAAAATTAACAAAAATATAAATACTTTACACGTTAAAATTCAAACTCGATTTCACATTTCATATTTCACATTATTTGCATGATTATATGCAAAATTATGCAAATTAAAATCGATAATTTGTCGACGAATAAAATAAAATCTTATAAATTGAACTTATCGTAATACTTTCACCTAATACTTTCATTTTTATCTCTCTTCTGCCTTATTCATGCCTCATTCCACATCTCCGCAAAAATCGAAACAAAGGAAAAAAAAAAAAAGAAATAAAAGAAGCAACGAGATAATCCCCTATAAAATAACTCTTCACGCTTCAATGATGGAGAATATACATTCTCCACCAAACCCTCCGATCGAGCCACGCCAAAACTGCCCGCCATCTCTCTTACACCCACCATCTAAATCCACCACCCTTCCACGCGAGCAAACGTCGGACAGGCCAACGATGATCGATCATCGAGGGTGGCAGAAATTAGGTTATTCGGCCGTGGCCGTCTCCAAGGGGTGGGCAAGGATCGACCCTCGTCGGGCCTCGAATTTTTCAACCCCTCTCCCTCTCCCCATGAAAGATTCGCGGGCGAAACGAGGGTAGGAGGGAGGAGGGAGGGGGGTTTCCTCGCGTCTAACACGGGCGTGGTTGGCGCACCGGAACTCGGCCAGACGAGTTCGCGATTCGCCGGGCCCTGTCCGACGGAAATTTACGTCCCTGGTCCCTGGACTAAAAGCAACGATAAGCGATAGGAGGAGGCTGGCGCGGAGATTACGCGCGTTAAGAATTCAACCGTATCGGTCTCGAAAGAGGGGAGGGGGAGGAGGATTGGGGCAACTTTTCGCGCTCTCGTGAAAGGTTTATTTAATCACTGGCGCGGCGGAGGTTGTTTCTTTGGGTTTTAGCTTGGAATTATTGGCTAGATTTTATCGATTTTCGGCGCCCTGTACCGGCCCCCTTTCCCTTTACGAGCAGATTTATCCGTTTCGCTGTTTATGTTTATTTTATGGTGGGTTTTGGATTTTTTTTTTTTAAGGGAAGCATAAGGGAAGATATTTATATTAAGTTTGTTTTAGGTTTTTGTCCGAAGTAAATTCGTGCCTCGATATACTTTTAATTTTCAAGTTTAATTAAGGGAGTATCGAGTCAAGTTCAAGCACCATCGAGGGTAAAAATGAATTAGAATCAAGATGATTATCAACAGTGATTGCAATTGTAAATATTCCAAGAAATTATATTTATACTACTATTCCATCGTAATCTTACATTATTTTAAGATCTCGAATGAAATGCTAATAGCCATTTTACCAAACAATGACGCATCCAAAGAATTTTCATCGAGAGGGAGAAACTGAGTTAATATCTCTCGTCTGAAGAAATGTTATCTAAGAAGAGAATCAACTACGTTTTTTTACGTAATTTATCCTTCAAAATCCCGTGTGATGAAATATAGCACAACAGGGTGAATATGAATATGCGTGCCGCGAGGAGGATGTAATTTTTTCATTTGTATATACATATATGTATATGCATCTCACACGTTTCCCTCTAATCTATCCAGTCTCGTATTCTGCTTAATTTCACTGACAAAAGAAACGGTGACTCATTTACCCGCCTCGAGTGTTTCCGGTCGTTTTGTCAGGAACTGAAAAGAATCGCCGCACAACAAGGTGAACGCATTGTGTGCAAACAAATTTTATTTAAAGGGATTCATTACCGGCCCGCTTCATAAATATTGATACGCGCCTCTCACATGGATGATGCTGTGTAATTGCGTCTACGGTAAATAAATTTTCAGCTTCGCCTCTGATCGCTGTTCGGGATAAGAAATTTTAACATACTCGTGATTCTTTTCTTAACGATGACCGATAAGGAACATTACGGTACGTGATAAATTTAAAGAAAAAAGTGGCCTAATTTCAAAGAACAACACCTCGCAACACCTTTGTATCCTTGCAATCTTGGTATTAATGAATTTTAAACGGAATAATGGAGTGATTGCTTGAACAACAGTACACATAAAGTAAGTATAAATATATTATATTTCTATAATATTTCTAATATTGATTTTTGATAAAGATTCGTTTATATTCTACGTTAAAATAATTATATATAATTATTAATCTTAATGGTTCTAATAATATTCATTTTTAATTCCCAGACAGAGAATGATCAATTAATGAGTCGGCACTCGAGTAACTAATATAGCACATATCTTGTTAACATTCGTGACAACGATTCTTTGTATCACGTTTAAATCATCATTCCGACACGTAGCCCGATCAAATAAGCTTTATGATATTAATATGTATATCGAAAAGTTAACAGTACATTACAAGAGTTGGCCAAGATTATTATGTCTAAGAACAATTCAAATACTGTTAACGATTTTCCATACTTGTATATCGAAATGAAACATATAAAAAAATAGATATAAAAAAATACATATAACTATCAAACGATATATACATATATCTTAACCATAAAACACAGTTACAGATCTTCCTTCTCATCCTTAATTGCGATCGAACGATATCATCGAAACGAAGAATCTCTTACGGGCGTTTAAGCCGAGCAGGGGAGGCTCGAGCCGGGAAATTAACTCGAATTTTCGCGCGGTCGGGGATGCTCGCCGGTTGGACGAGCGTTGCATAGCCGTGAGAAGGCCGACGCGGTCGAAGCAGAACCGCAGACCGCGTCTGCGGTCTTTCCGCCGGCCCGTTCCGCTACTTTTTAGACTTTCCTGCCACGGGCGCGATTATCGATCGACGCCGGTCGCGGCATCCGGACGCAGAATTAAGCCCTTGACCGCAAAACCGGCCTGGCCGATCGTCTTCCGTTTTAAAATCGATCGTTCCCCAATTTTCATCGCGCCACCTGCTCCTCCGTGTCTGTTTTGATGGTGGAGAGATAGGGTTGTATGCAGCCGGTAGAAGGATGGAAAGAATTGTCCAGTGTTCTTATTGTGTCTAGTAATTTTTTTTCTAGTGACATTACGTTTTATCTCCGACGAATCTTCTATCTGGTAATATCTAGTAATATCTGATATAGCTGGTAACAAATAATTCTTCTATCCAAATGGGTAATGTATAGTATATTTTTCGTAGTATACTTGGTAATGTGTCTAGTGATTCTATAATCGTATTTATGGAGAGATACGAAGTTTTATCATTCAATTAGTTAGTTAATGAAATTCTTCTGTTTTAGTTGATTCTACGATCGTTTCGAGTATCTTTTCATTCAGTCTACACTGAGTTATATTTTATTATTCGCATAACGTAGTCTCTTACAATATTAAAGAAGGATTGGAATAAACGATGATTTCATGAAACTAATTGTTAGGAGGATCTTTGAATAACAGAGTATTAAAAGTTTCAAACATATAAATAGAGGTTGAATAGAATCAATTTATTATCCAAGTAAAGTAGATCGATCTTTAGAAAATAAAATTTTATTTAATAATCCTCCTAATCGTCACATGTTCGATCAATATACATCGTTTATACAAAAATAAAAAACCGAAAAAATAGATTTCCAACTAACTTTCCTCCGTTCACTTCCTAGGTGATCCTAATTTTCTTATAAATACGATTTTTTTTTTTTTTCTTTAATCAATTTGTATTAATCGTTAAATTGTCTCGCCAGATTCTCGCGACAAATATCCAAAGGCATATTGTTCAGAAAGGAGGGACATATTCGTTTCGCGGAACGAATCGATCAAAGTCTTGGTTCCCCGGAAACCACGGCGGCGGGCACGTCGTTCTTGAAAAGTGTACCGCGGAAGGTTAAGCCTGTCAATGACGGCCAAGTGAAAGTTGGACGTCTAGACGTATTTATTTCTAGAGCGACGGACGCACCAATTTTATTCCTGTCACACCGGCACCGTACCCGTCTGATTGACGTAGGTGTTGCACTGATTTCGTCTAAAAATAAGTGTCTGTATATGGAACGCGCGTGAAACATTCGCAGCGTGGCACCGCTCCATTTATCCTCACGGACCAATTGGCACTCGATCGAGATTACAGAACGGATCGTGTTTAATGCACGCGCCGTAAATTGAAATATGGCGAAACGTGTGTGCGAAGAGAGAAAGAAAGAGAGAGAGAGAGAGAGAGAGATTTTAAGAAATAAAAATCAAGTAAGTTTGTTGTTAAGCGGTTAGATTTGCTCATTTTTATTCATTACTTTGATCGTTATACCCTTCTCTCCTTTTTATCAGATGTAACGGCGCTGTCTAGAAAAAAAGAAAATAGAACAAATCGCGACAACGGTTGAAGGTTCGTGCAATTTTCAACGAAGAGATATGCACGAGGCGTCGTCGCACTTCAAATATTGACCAACACGCCGAACAGACTATTCTCACAACTCATTTCATAGCCACTCAAACCTCGACAATCCTCTTCACAGAGTCAGTCAGCAAATTAAGAAAAACCTGGCTAACTAACGCTGGAAAAAAATCGGGCCACGTTTAAATCGTTCCACGAAGAAAAACCCTTGAAAGAAATCTTCATCGTCCACCATCAAGTGATCATCATCAAATAATCACTTAGCTGTTCACTCTTAATATATATTTTTTCTAGTATTAAGATATATTTATGTATTTTATATGAAAATAAAAGAGAAATTGAAAAAGAGTCTATCATTCTCCATAGAATCATTTATCTAACGTCCATAAACCCCTAAAAAACTTCACATGAACGTAACAAACATTTCGAATATTATCCTTATTTGGATTTTTGGACGTAAAATAATTGCTTCGAATTTATTTATTCTTAAATAAATTCTTACAAATAATTATCCATCAATATATCATACATATCACAATACCCCTTCCCTCTCTTTATTAAACCACATTCTCCTGCCATTTCTTTATATACGAAATACAAAGTGTAGAAGTATCGAAGTCAGGCGAGACGTCCCTCGTTTCCACAGTTCCTCCGTGGGGCATAAATCGCGGAAAGCTCGGCGATAACCGATTCCAGGCTCCGTCCTTCGGCTCTTCTGCCCGCAATGGCCGAGGCTCGTTACAACAGCGGCTCGCGACAGAGGTGAAAGTCGGATGTCTAGACGTGTTTACCCGCGGCGCAATCGCGGCTGCATTGCGACAACCTCGGATGGACGGGTGGCGAGTCGGTTTCCTCGTAAGTAACCGGCCGCCTGAGCGTGTTTCTCCACGGGGACATTGTGCAGCCGCAGAGCCGCGGCGTGTACGTGTCTCGCACGCGTAAAACGCACGGCGCGCGCGCG
>NW_006264163.1:154264-156729 GCF_000469605.1 Apis dorsata
AATTGCACCGCGATTTCCCGAGAAATCGAGCCGACTTCGGCCTGCCAGGCACGTCCCTCGGACGTATATATATATGTATAATATACGACAGGCGCGCTCTTTATCGCTCACCCCTTTGCAAAGATTTTTAACGTCGAATCTCACATTCGACTCGTTAGGGAGAATTTGGTTGGGAGGAGAGGCTCTGAATTAATTGAGGAATTTCGATGCGAGATAGATCGATGGACGGATTTAAATGTTGATTAAGAGGTAGAAATCAGAGGTGGAAATCTCTGGATGGAAAACGGTAGGAGGGATTTTGACGTGGTGTATGTAGTAGATGGTAGATCGATAATGGTAGAATTCTTACGTGAGTCGTGAGATTTTAATGCGAGTTAAGAATAGAGCGATGAGATAAATGATTCTGATGCAAGTGAGTTGGTGATAGATGGAAAAATTCAGATTTCATTCAAAGATGGATTGATGAGATTTTTATAAAAGTGGATTAGTGGATGGAATTTTAAGAAAATTTTCTGATTCTCTGTTCGATCGTTGATGTCAGTGAAATTATATATCGTAGAATTCTGGTATAAATTGATATTAAATCATTGAATTCGAGGAATGGAGTAGATTGAAGAATCTTGATCTATATCGTGGAAGGTGAATTTGTTCATGATCCAATATAAGGAGAAAGGAATTTATTGATATAATTTTACATTAAAAAAAAAAAAGATTAGGAAATAATATCAAGAAAGTAAATTTGAAAAGAAATTTTTTACGGTCTGAAAGTATTACACATAGGTAAATATTTATGCAGAGTGTAGACTGCGTGAGTTAAGTAGCTTCCAAGGAAGGATTAAATGGTATTAAATGTCTGCGAGATGGATTCAAGGGAATTTCTGAATCACTTATCGGCGAACAAGGCAGTCTCGATATAATTTCCAAGATCCATTTACAAATTCTTTCGACATAGCAGGGTATATACGTATGAGATGATTCATTTACATTAACTCCGTCACAAATTAATGTTACAAAGCCAAGTTTGAATTTGTTCGCGGTAGGAATATAGATTAACTACGATCTTTGAATGGTTGTTGGTTTATTGAATCACGAGTTGCAATAAGGTCATCATATCGTTAATTGAATTTACACAATCAGTTCACATATAGTGGTTCGATTAAATATTAGATTTGTATTTTATTTTGCGTACATAAATTTCTTTTTATAATTGTGAAAATTACGACTATGAAATTCGTTTAGATTATTCTCAATATAATTCTCATATACTTCTATGGCATAAGAAATTTTACATCTTTAAAGATTGATAATTAATTACAAGATTCTTTAAGATTTGAAAACTCCAATAAAAGAAAAGATTAAAATCAAAATAAAAATATTCTAAACTTTCCTATTCGAAAAAGAAACAATAATAATTCTAAATAATTCTTTAAAAACATTGAGACTCTCTTTTGTTACAAAAATAAAAAACCTTATTACGAAATGTCTAGTATTACAAAAAATGGAAGCTTTTATTATAAAAGATAACTATATATAAAGGTAAAAGATAATATATAAATATATAGAATTAAGCAAAAAAAAAGTTTAAAAATGTTAAAAAATGATAAAAAAATGATAGTAAAAAAAGGTAAGTATGGAAATGGTAAGTATATAGATTTAAGTAAAAAATGTTTAAAAATCCTAAAAAATGTAAAAAAATGATACCAGTAAAAGGTACATATGGCAATGGTAAGTATAAGATAAATTTATAAAACTTGCTTTTTAATTATATTACTCCGATATAAAGTGAAATTGGATTAGAATTTCGTTTATTCAATCTATAGTTTACAGAAAATTCCAAGAATTTGACGTCATTTCTAAGAATTTTAAAAATTCTGAGAGTTACACGTAATTTCTAAGAACTACTAAAATTCCTAGAAAAATTATTCGAGCAACCTCCTATCATATTATGTTTTCCTAATACAAAATCGAATTTATGGCCAAAAGTTTTGTTTATTCGAACAATCGGAAATTTCCAAGAATTCGACGTCATTTCCAAGAAATTTAAAAATTCTAAGAATTTGACGTCATTTCCAAGAATTTTAGAAATTCTTAGAATTTGACGTCATTTCCAAGAATTTTAAAAATTCTCAGAATTTGACGTCATTTCCAGGAAATTTAGAAATTCTCAGAATTTGACGTCATTTCCAAGAATTTCAATGATTCCGAGAATTTGACGTCATTTCTTAGAAAAATTTTTCGATCGACCTCCTGTCATATTATGTTCTCCTAATACAAAATTAAATTTTCAGCCAAAAATTTTGTTCGTTCGAACATTTGGAAAGTTCCAAGAATTTGATGTCATTTCCAAGAAATTTAGAAATTCTCAGAATTTGACGTCACTTCCAAGAATTTTAAAAATTCTCAGAATTTGACGTCATTTCCAAGAAATTTAAAAATTCTCGGAATTTGACGTCATTTCCAAGAAT
>NW_006264164.1:0-326 GCF_000469605.1 Apis dorsata
CTTTTTCAAGAAGTTTAACGTTTCATTTGCGTACTGTATGTATTTATTTTGTTTTTATTCGATTGCTTTTATGATATACTTTATCATTTTAAAGTATATTATAATGAATATTTATAATGAACATTCATCATAAATATTAATAATTTTATTTTATTTTTTTTAATAAGTTTCAATAAAAATGGCAGTTTTTTTCTGAAACAAAGGTTTAATAGAAAGAGAGAAGAAGAAAAAATATAGAAAAAATATTTTTTTGCTTCTTTTTCTATATATATATTTCCCCCCATTATTAATACAGTTTTATTTTCAGACAATTATTGTGATCGCGC
>NW_006264164.1:508-936 GCF_000469605.1 Apis dorsata
GGTAGAATCAGTGTTTCTCAAAGGAATAGGACAATCATCCATCACGCGAAGAGGTAATTATTTATATATATTTTCTAATTCAGCTTTTTAAAGTAATCAATATTGCATTTTAATTAAAATGTTTGATGTTTTGTTACAGTTTCTACTCCCTGATGATGACTACTTCGGTGATGACATCTTGGGCTACGACAATGCAGATACTTCGCATCTATTGGTGAGTCGCATGCATTTATGTTCCTCCGATCATTCAATCATGTCGTAGGAAAAAAGTCCGAATCGACACGAGTGATTGGTTGTATACGTAGATTTTTGCACGAGCACAATGACCGCGGGTATTCATCATACCCGTGAATAGTAACATTTCTTTCTTTGTGGTTTATTTATTAGATCAGGATAGATCTTCTTGCACGTCGCGTTTTTAAGATAAT
>NW_006264164.1:947-1235 GCF_000469605.1 Apis dorsata
GTTGATAGTTGATATTATATAATTTATATCTATTTATTTTAATATGATTAGTATGAACGATATAAATTAGTTTGATTATTTATAGTTGAAAATGCTTTTGTATTCATTTGTAAAATAAAAATTAAAGAATATTTAATTTCCTCCGTAAAAAAAAGAAATGTATGAAATGTTATGTGCAAGAAGGTATTTCGCGACAGGTAGATTTCTGAATCAGGGCAAAAAGTTTTGATTTTTCATTTTCGAATATATGCTTTGATGAAGAGATCGCCTGAGGTTATTTTCATTAAT
>NW_006264165.1:0-12471 GCF_000469605.1 Apis dorsata
ATAGTGTGAGCTAATTGGCTGCGCACGCGATTTCAATGATTATTTTTTTTATTTTGTAATTATATTTTGTTATTATATTTTGTAATTTTGTAATTAACGATCAAAAGTTTGAACATTTTGCAAATGTATGGTAAAAGAAGAATTTATTTGGTAGTAAATAGACATTTCCTAATAAAATATGTGGATGGACCGTCGCAATCAAAATGGATTTTTAATTTGTTGCAATCTCAAAGCAGTGAGAGTTGGAAATTGTTATTATTATTTAATATGCAGTATATAATCGTATTATTGTATAGCTACTATGAGTAATATAGTTATGTATTTTATAAGAAATAATGTGTGCTAATAAATTGTGAGCATGACTATATTTTTCGTATATATATATTTTATTAAAATTATGAGATCATTTCATTTGTTCAAATTATGAAGTATATAAATACAGATTTTTAATTTGTTTTGAGTAATTTAATTTTGTGAATTTACTTAAGTTTTGGCATACTATATGGAATAAGAAAGATATTTTGATCTTTTTTAAGGTCAGTATTTTAGAAAAAAATTTGTGACATTATGTCACTTCCGTTCTATTTGTCTTTTATTTGTAGTTTTATTTCTAATTTTCGTTCTATTTTTAGTTTTTTTATTCTTCTTCAGATAGCGCCACTCGCAATTTTAGTTTTTTCGTTCCATGTCAGATGGCGCCATTCATCTATTATATCGTATTTCGATTAGAGTTTGGTTAGAAATGTAAGGAAAATTTACACGGTATTTCAAAATGTTTCTAATGTTAAATAAAAAAATTTTTACGTTTTATGTTAGTATTTTTATCCGTTATTGATGTAGTCACATTTAGTCAGTTAATATCTTATTTTAGTTTTCGTGAATTTTATAGGATTAGGGTTAAATTTATAGGTTAGGTTAAATTTAATTGAAACATTGGAATATTTAACTATTTCGATGATAGGTGCATTTACGTAAATTTAAATTTATTATACAATAAAATTTAATGTCAATATTTTATGTTTCGTCGAATTGTTTTTAACTCCCATCATTCATTATCTGTAGAAAAACATATCGTCATATTGTAATTATAAATTCCATGCAAATGAAAGAAATGAATTTATGTATATTTTGCAAGTAGGTACTTATATCGATGATTAATATCATATGTAATAGCAAAACAATTTTTTATGTCAATGCCTGTTACTTTACGAGTCATTCGTGATATATTTTTTAATTGTTACATGCTAAATGCAAAGTTTATCATAATTTACTATTTAATATTTGTGGATCATTTCTAAATAGGAAAACCAAACACATTATTTGCGAATATAGAATACGTATATATCGTGATATATATATTTAAATTACACAACACACAAATTACAGCGATTTACAAACATTATAAACAAAATTCTAGGAAATCGTGTAGGAGAATGCATAAAATTTCGTCACAACCGCTTTGAATTTTTCTATTTCGGTAAATGAGGTATATCTGTGTTAAAATTGTTGGCCTAGTGAATGAATTGTGTAATTATATATCGGGCATGGAAGAAAAGTGCCGAAAAAATGAGGTAATGCGGGTTAAATAAAAAATCGCGAAGCAGGTTTAATCTTTATCTCAAAGAATAATAGCAATAGTTGATGTTGATAGCATAGATTCGTGAATTCGTATTATACGTTTGTGAATTAAATATCGTAAAATTTTTATATTCATAGATTGTCTACTTTCGAATATTCGAAGACAAAAAGATTATTGAACAAAAGTCTAATTAAAAGGCATAATCGAAACGTAACATTTTAAATTCATGTATTAAATTAATAAAACTAAATTAAATTCGTTTTTAACTATCTTCATGATATAAAACGATAATAAAACGAACAAATAGAATAACGGGTATTTTCATGAAATAATCATTACATTTTTGGTTTTGTGATATGGAGAAAGAAGCGAAAATATTAAGTACTTCTTTAATCTCTCGCATTTAATGATCGAGATGCCAAATAAGAAAGATAGAGAGACACGGAGAGAACGGAGAGAAACGCGACAAAACATAACAGGAAAGATTGCTTCGCGAAGATCTTTTTTTTTTCTTTTTTTTTTTTTTTTTTTTTTTTCTTCCTTTTTTAATCGAACCGTCTAATAAGCAAGTCTTTTTTTTTTTTTTTTTTTTTTCTTTTTTTCTCTCGTTTTTAACTGAAACGACTAATAAGTAAGTCGTTTTGTCATCTATCGTATCTACGTGTAATTACGCGCACCATTTTTGCGAATAATAAACAAGATAATCGATAAAATCGTGGAAACCGGCGAACGCGAATATTATCGGTTCGAATATATTTAAATCGCATACTATACAGATTAATATTACACTAACTACATAAGTATTGGATATGCATCGCTTTTTTTTTTACACGTATACACACACATAAGTGCATAGACCTTTCAGCCACAAAGGACGCGGCGTGATATTTTCTCCACGATTTGTACGTATATTTATATATATATGCATATCCGTGTATGATTATACACATACATACATACGTATACGTATACATACACGTTACGTACCTAAATAAATTTGTACATAAGGCATCACTATAAATCGATTCTTTTCACGTAGATCGCGTCGATAGTTTATGCATTTAACGATCGTTCGAAAGAATCTAGACTAACTCCTCTAGTTGCGGAACGGGGGGGATTCAAATGCAAAGGAATACAAGCGTCAAAAAATTGCGATATATAAATCACGAACAAATAGTTTCTTAACACTTGTTACAGACGTATTGTATTTATATACATAGACAAATAAATTAACGGGAATGATCATGTGCAAATTTTTTTTTCAATACTCGTGTTCTCTTGCATCAGGATCCCTCGCTATTCTGGTTAACTTAGCACAAAATACCTAGATGCCATTATGTGCGTACCAGCTTCCGTATTCGCAAAAGATTTAGCCTTTCTCGCTTCATTTTCTTCGCGCAAGTGAAATAGGAAATTTTAACGTTTACAACATGGTAATTCCTTAAAACTATTCGTATATTCTCAAAATGATTACACTTTCGTCACAATTTTTCACCGATTGAACGGCACACGTTCCATTAATTTTTTTATATAACAATTAACGCGATCAGAAAATTGTCAGAAAACTGTTGTTTTTCAAGCAACAGAATAGAAATCGAATTAAAATTGATACGGGAATATTTCTAAAAATATTGATAAATATGTCTACGTGTTTGTGAAACACGTAGTTTTCAAACACGTAGTTCGAAACTTTGAAATTTAAAAGAAATCAGAAGATTCGAATGCTTAAATGTTTACAATTTACATTTATCGTTCGTATTTATTCAAAACGGCGAGATACACAGAGCAGAAAAGTGGTCCAGCCACTGTTTATTTCTAATAAACATATTTAAGAGTCATCAGAGAATTACATTATTAATTTGCTATCGATCGATTTTTCCCTGTTGACACGAACGAAATGATAATTCGCTCTACGAAAAAATTCAATAGAATTAATTCGATGTAAACGAATTAAAAAAAAATAAACGAAGCACAGAATGATCTCGAATGACTTAATACTCAGATTGTTAATCAATAAATGAAGGAAGTTTGTGAGTTTGTTGCTGGTACGGTTGAAAAAGGCTGAAGGAGATCGGCGTGGTCAGGGGGGCGCGCGTTCGAGGAGTCACTCGACGAAGACGAAGACGGAGACGGAGTCTCGGAAGAGCGGTACGGTCACTTGGCGTGCTGCTTCGGAAGATGCCGTTTCATGTGAAGGGCGAGGTGATCGCTCCTGGCGAAGGAACGCTCGCACACGGCACACTTGAAGGGTTTCGCGCCAGTATGCTTTCGATAGTGACGAGTTAATTCGTCGCTTCTGGCGAATCGCCATTCGCATTCTGGCCACTGACACTGGTACGGTTTTTCACCTGGAACAAAAAAAAATGCATATACACGATGCTTCGTAACTTTCACTCCAGGTACTCGAGAATTCGTTCCCATTTATAGAATACGATTCAAAAGCAATACGCGTCATAGCAAATCGAAATTTGAAAATTGAAATCTAAAAAGCGGAAATCGAGGAATAGATAGGAAGTTGAATAACCGCGCAGCAAAGTTGAGCTGATAGAAAAATTCATTAGTTAAAATTTGTATAATTGATCGTTCTTCGCATAATCTCGATTATTCGATGCTTTGAATGATAAATTCAAATAACTTATCGAAGTGATTTGATTTCTTAACTTTAACCATTAAAATTTTGCGCACCTCTATCGCAGGATATGGACAAGTATCTGATAGTCATCCCCATTCCTTTTAATGCATTCGACATTCTTTTTCTTTCATTAATTCTCCTTTTTCATATTACGTTCTAAAATTTCGATTCTAATATTTCATAATTGCTCCATACTCCATAAGTATGAATTCCCGATTTTTGTGCATCCAAGCTTATTATCATTGTAATTGGTTATAGAAGTATCGGTTTTCGAAGGAGATTGTGACACGCGTGTTGGCCGGGTTAACGGGTTTTCGATGGTCATTTCGCTCGGAAGAAGGCGTAGTTTTCGCGGTGGAGAAAAGTTAACTGGACTCGAAGCGTATGCATCTCAGGACCGTTGCCTCGGTTGCAACGAAGCGAGGCTAGGCGAGGCGAGATAGAGCGAGGCCGGGCGAGGGGAGGCGAGGTCAGGGCGGGGCGGGGCGCGGCGCGGCGGAAAAAGACGAGGTGAGACGAGGCGAGGCGAGGAGCAGAAGCAGGAGCAGGAGCAGAAGCAGGATCGGCGAGAACGCGAACGGATTGCGCTAGAATACAGGTGAGCGTATTGCGGCACGCGGGTACAGTTAAAGGTCAACGCGGCATCTCTCATAGCCTAAGGTTCTTCGTACACCTATCGCCGTCGCAAAGAGCACCGCATTGTTCTTTAATAGGTTCCTTTCTTTGGCCGAACTACCGCCGCGATTCGTGCATCGACCGATCTCGCTCCTTTGCCCCTTTGATTCCTCGCTCCGAATCTCTTCACAATTCTCATCACCGTGCCCGCTACTATTACCCTCTCGATACCATTCAACCGTGCCATTCGACCGTGCTTCTTTTTATCTCGCTGATATGCATATCTTAGCCTCATTTGCGTCCTTTCATATGTTCCTCTTTGTTTCGAATATGTCAAGGGAAAGTCGTGATCTTCGAGAGAATTTAAAGTAAATCAAACTTCGTTTCGGGATTTTCTTTTAAACTTTTTTCATATGAGTTCATACAGTATTAAATTATTATTGGTTTGGATTAGATTTAGTTTAGGTAACTTTTGAATCGTATTGTATGTTTCTCGATTCCAAATTATTGTTTCTTTTCGAATATATTTAGGAAATATATAATAATCTCGTATGAGTGTGTAAATATTGACTGGTGAGTGTAATCGTAGTATCTTGCGAGATCTATTCGCATTCCAATTACACGAACTAATTAACTCTGGTGAACGCGTGTTTTCACAGCTGACGCGGGAAATGCTATTGAGACGACTATCTCGGGATCGTGTCTCTGTTGTCAACAGGTATTTGCTCGAAGGTAAAAGATCCCACGATCGTTCTTAGTTGCTCGACTATTCCACAGCTTTCCTACGTTATCCTCCTCGAATCCAGAATTCGACAATTACGTTTATTTATATCAAAAGTAATTTCAAGCGCACGAAATCTCGTAGGAAATGATAAAAACCGGTTATACGGAGAAAAATAACGGACTCTCGATGGACAAAATCGGAATTCGATGTTTGCTTAGACTAAAAAAAGAAAAACAGGAAGAGGAGGGGGGGAAAGGAAAGAAAGAATGATTTCGTGTCGAATGTGTGTTCTAGACCGCGTGGAATCTCGATTAAAATGATAAAAATTGTGTGGAGGGAATAGAACTATACGGCGCATCGGAAAATAGCAAGCGAAAAGACTCGATAGCTAAGAAATACGCCCACGCATACCGGTGACTCGTTCTGCTGTATGGAACAGCTCGCTATGGAGACGACCCCAACCGGTCTTAGCCACACGCACGACTCCCATACAATCGGTATTACCACCACGAGGCGGCATCCATTCACGGTATTGCTCGTTCATGAGAATTCCGCGGCGATTTCTTCGAGACGTGGCGTCGCGTCGTCCAAGAGAAAAGGACTAGCTCGAGAGCCAGCCTTCCGGTAATAGGGTTTTTTCTTTTTTCTTTTTTCTTTTTTTTTTTTTTTTTGTTACTAGCCATCCCTCTGTCGCGTGCCTCCTTCGCCCGTAGTATATCTTCACTGAAACGAGTCTTACGAGATTCATGGGAAGATCTGTATCTGTTTTATCCTTCGATGGAGAATTGATCGAGTGTAATTTTAAAAAAACGTGGGAAAAAAGGGTGTTACAGAAAACGAGAAAAGACGATACATTGGAAGCGTAAATCGATCGTAATAAAAATGGAAGAGCAAAGCCATTTGATGCGTGTCGTCATCCGATCGGCAATTATTTGTATTGAGTCATTCTATTGGTTACCCTCCGTAGCGATCGTAATGACTCCAGTTTTTTCCCTTTCAGGAAATAACTCGAGTTTAACGCCGATTCCCTTTTTCCCTAAGGATTCGTGTTTTTCTTAACGATTAGTCATCTTCCCACTTCGAGAATTGGAGATTCGTTGATTTGTCTATTTTTCGTGATTAAAATGAAGAATCTTTTCTTTTTTCTCATCTCGAATAAAGGTAGATTTTTGCATCGAGAATTTTGCAGTAAGAAGGGGGCAGATTTGTAAAACCTTTAGAAAAATTAACTAGATATACTTGTAAAATTATTGGTTTGATTTAATTTAAAAAAGAAATAATTGAAAAAATATTTTATTATTTAAGTTTTTTTATTTCAATTTTCGAAATTTGGAATTGTCTTATTTTTTTCATTAATAAAAAATATTTTCTACATTCAAAAGAGGGATAAAATCTAGATCTAGTTTATACCACGTGATATAATTTTCCTTATTATACATAATACTCTTAATATCTGAAAAACTGTCAAAATGAATCTGCCCCCTCCAAAGTTCCCTTAATTTCTAACAGATCAGAAAAATAGTAACAACACCGCGCGTCCGCGTCAATTACCAACGATTTTCCTTCGATAACGTTCCAGATGGAAGGTATCGTTGTTGAATCACGAGCGTTGGCTCGACGACGCCTACGAAGCTCGAGGCGTCCCCGTTAATTTCGGATCACTTTCACCGCGCAGTACGGTGTCTGCCATTCGCAGCGTCTCACGATCCAACAACTCGCTCTCGAAACTCCGTCCTAGCCTCTCTCGTGCCCCGACAATTATTCCTCGTATATTCCTTGTCGTGCTGCTACCCGACAGCGTATGGATTTTCGTTCGTTCCTTCGTTAACGATCGAGAAACACCGTTAGGAACTCGAATCGCGAAGGTTCTCCACCACCGCGAAAGGCTGGCCGCGTCGAGTTTTAAAGCCGGATAAAACGACAACGGGCAAACATGCAGGCTAGAAGGTTGCCAAAGTTGAAAGCATGGATGAAGCAGGAATGTTGCTCGCCTCGTGTCCGCACACCCCACACCGTGAGACTTCTCCTCGCATACGTGCCAATCGGTTGTCTCTACACGCGAGACCTCTGCGTCTATAGTGCGAGTAGATACGTGAATATGTATGTATACGCGGTTCACGTTGCGAGATTCCCTTTCTTTGTGTTAAGATGCAACTATTTGGTAAGAGATCTGAGATGTTTACGAACAAATTCGTTCAAAAATCTTATGCACGTATTGACGATAAATATATGTGGTAGAATTTTTTTTTTTATATGAACTGCTAGGAAGGATATGATGTATTATTCAATAACAATGGAACTCTTTGTCGCTATTATTATTTTATGTTATATTATACTGTTTTAATTTATACATTGAGCAAAATGTATACGATTTTTCATAATTCAAAAATATATATACATATATATATATATATATATATATANTTCAAGATTTGATCTTTGGTCAGGTTATTTATGTAGCGAGAGTCTATTTAATTCCGCTTGATCGGTTACGAAATTAAAATTTGATAAAATATAATTTTTTTCTGAAAATACAACAATGTTTAACGCTTGATAAATTAATTTTTTCATTTGTTTTGTATGAAAAATATAACTTACACTTCCAATTATATTATGGTACAAAAATATTCATACGAACATATAGAATAATGTCGAATGGTAGATGCATTCAGATAGTAGGAGCTCAAGTAGAATTCAAATGATAAGACATTACTTAAATTCCATTCAATAGACTGTTTTACTGTAAATGTACATACGATTTGCATTACTACGAAGTTGCTTTCTACTGTGCAAAATATAACCAAGATTCTACCATATCTACAAAGAAATCTCTTAAAAAATTTCCATTATTTTAATTTCGTAAAATCAATCTTAATATCAAGCTTCAAAAATTCAAATACAATGCGCGTATAGTACACATCAAATTGTAAAATTGTTCTCACTTCTTCCATATCTACAAACAAATCCATTAATTTACAATACACATATTAATAAATATATGCATTGTTCGTGTTTTTAAGATTGCTTTCCATTGTAAAATGTAACTAACAAAATTCTAATCTCTCTCATATATATTTACAAATCCGTTCAAATATTTCTATTGTCCTCTTGTTTCGTAGCAATAAGCAACATGAACGTTTTTGTTTCGAAAGCACAAAATTAACCTTTGTCTGAAATAATAACCGGTGAGAAATTCGCGTGTTGAACGTGTTGTATATAACTGCGAGCATTGCGAGGAACGATACGCGTTTTCATCCCACGTAAAGTACTTACACACGGCTCGTCTTACGGGAGAGTTTCTTGGACCTTTGAGAGTTTATGTATTATACGGCTCATCGAATAAGCCGAGAAGTTTCGTTTCGATATATACGTGGAATCTTCAAATTCCTATGTCTAATCGGATCGTTGCCAGGTTCCCATTCGAGGATGTTTCTTTCGCTTATCGCGACAGCGAGAGTTACCTCGAAAGGATCGGTTTTTATCCGTGTGACGTGGCGAATGGCGCATCCCGCCTATAATTTCGATAACATCTGTCCCAAGTGGATAAAAAAAAAAAAAAAAAAAGGAGAAAAAAAGAGAATGATCGTCCCAAGGTTGTCTCGCGTAAAACCCTGAAATCGGTAGACGCGCACGAAATTTTCCTATTAAGAAACACGCGACGTGTACAGCTTACACGTGGTATATAACGCATTCGAATACATTAGCGGAATACTAAACGCGGCGATGGTCGCAAGAATCGAGCGAATGCTCGTTCGTTCGTTCGCATTCGATCGGTCGCGAACAATCCTCGAATATAGACGTTCCACCTTGGACGGTGTATAATTTACGAGCGATCGACCCGATACTCTTTTCTCGATGCTTTCTCGATGCTCGAGACGGGACAGCATGGAATGGAACGAGCTGGTTCGGAACGCGGGACCGGACGGTACTGGACTGATGGGACGAGACACGCATGCGCACGGTGCACGCGTAGACACGCGTGTGTGCATCGGACCAGAGGGCAACCGGTGGTGAATGCGCTCGTGGCGAGGCTTAACGCCGAGAGACGATTCGACGTTGGTTCATTCAAGACAAGAACCACGTGCCCGAGGCTCTCGACCCGCTAACTACGCCACTGCTTTATCCCTCGCGATTCACCTTTCGGATCTCCTTAACGGCAATCCCGTTCTCGCCTTTCGTTCCTTTCGAGATCGAATGTTTATTAATAACTAACCTACCTGCACCGAATTCAGAGAGAACGTAACGTCTAATAGAGGTATCGGTGAAGAAGATTTTCTCGTCTTTCAAAATAAGTAAATCGAATCATATATAATCGTATCGTTCTTAATTGTTGTGTCAATCTCACGAAAAGATCAAGTAAGATACAAAGATCTATCGACAGACAAAGAGAGAAATTGAATTGTTAAAAATATGCGTTATGTAGGAACGACAATGCGTGACGCGATGACAGGTTACCGCAAAATCTCGAGGTATCAATTTGGAAAGTGGTACATCGTGGTTCGGACGCCTTTGGCAAGCATTCCGCGAGAAGTTGTCGAGTGGGCACGCGTGCATCTATCGTGCCTCTCTCATTCTTTTCGACCCGACTATACGCGTTTCTACACGCGTATATGTATATACGTCCGCTTTCGCGTTTGCATACTCAAACAACGTGTACCCGCTTCATGCACGAATTTCCTTCGAATTGATCTTGTGCATTCTATTGTTCTCCATGAACACTTTGACTTTCTATGCGTGTAACTAATTCGTTTTGTAATCTACTTTGCTTTTATGAAAACGACTGCCTGCTCTTATAATCGATGCATTTTTCGACGAATAGGAAATAGTGAACAAATAATTCGTAGAATAGTTTTTGTTTTTCAATATCGACAAATTGTAGCAATTTGTTTTATTAGTGAGAACTAATGTGCATTTATTCCCAACTTCTCATAAATAAGATTGTCTCCTAATCTACGATCTTGTATACAAAAAGATCTTCAGAGTTTAATAGAAATATTAAACTTTCATCTCGTATGATCTCTGTTATTACAGAAAAAGATATAATTTAGATTTTATTTATTTAATCCCTACGAATCTATATTTATTAAATTCATTGTATCACTGATCTAAATTACAATTTTCTACGTGTTCTTTCTATGAATATCGAAAGAAATCGAATTCAACTTGCGACAACTGTGAACATATCTATACCTAAGCAAAGCGACGGCAAACGAGCACGCGACAATTCCTTCAGAGAGAAGATTCCGCGTGGTTTTAGCGGAGAACCAGAAACCCTTTCATCCTCGGCCGTGTACAAATACACGTAGGTGTAGGTAATACGAGCGCGTTAGCGAGCAGTGTGTTTGGATACGGACAGGATGTGGGTCGCTAGCTCGAAGTCTACGAAGCGGAGTGTCGCATACCACGTTTCATGCGTTCCTTATACGTTTACATATGATAGAGGCTCCTTTGCGCGACACCGCGCGCATAGACGGAAAGATTGGAGACTCGAGAGAGACGGAAAGAAGAATACAAGTACACATATATATATATATATATATATTAGAGAGAGAGGGTATAGAGACGAAGGTTAAAGGAAGAAAGGAGGCTGGAAAGAAGGAGAGGGTACGAGAACCGCGCCCTGCCCACGCCAAGCGTTCGACCTCGCGCTTTCAAACGCTTCGTTTCGCTTCGTAGATGAGCTACATATCTAATTTCCACGGTCGTTCCTTCTTTCCATCGGTATATGTAATACCGTTTTTCCCTAAAACGAACCCGTTATCCGGCAACCTCGAACGTTCGATCTTACATACCTGTGTGTATCCGCTGATGCGCCTTTAAATGTGAACTCTTCGTGTAGACCTTTGTACAACCTGGAAAACGAAATGTAGTTAGCAGTGGCCGACTTGAATCTAGAATTAGCGTCGTCTAGAATTTTGTTATGTATGATATATTTATTGTTGGAGACAGAAATTATTAGTTACATTATTTTATTGCATTATTTTGTATATTCATAGTTTAAAAATCTTCTGTCGAAAGTTATTGTAGATAAGAGGTTCAAGAAGATAAGTCATATTCTCTAAAATCGATTTATAGTAGTTTAAAATTTTCTTTGTTGTTTAAATTTTCTAATTGACAAAGTATTTATGGATGAAATCAATATTAAATTATCGAAATAGTTGTTTAATTGGTTTCTTGATTGAAAGTTTGAACAATAAAAAGATTTTTGAACCGTGAAAGTTATTTTGATTTTTAATCGTATGTTTTTTAAAATCACATTGGAGATTACAATTATGCAGTTTATTTTCTTTTCTTTCATCAATTTTATTGCGATGCTTACTTGTTTAGAATTCAACAGCATGTTGAGCAATGATAATTAACATAAATATAAAACAATATAATTTATAAATATAATTCATAACAGTTGTATCACTTTGCATTAAAAATACGTATTTTTCCATACGTATTTTTTTCAAAGACTTGTCACAAACAATTTACAATCATCAAATCCTCAAACTTTCTAAACATCCCTTATACATCCATTATATTAACGAAAAAGCAATAAAACTCGCAACGAACAAATGCAAAGAGAAAAATTCCCATCTAAAAGCTCAAAAGAAATTCTCGTGTTCAAAAATCCTCCAGAACAGTTCCACGAATATATTATTACCGTATTATGCACAACAAGTTGACAAGTTTCCCTCCCTTAGCTTACCTATGAAATCACAGTGATGAACGCGCCTCTTCTCCAGCTCGGGATTGTTCCGCCTGTTGAATTTGGTGGTGATAGCGGGAGGTTGAATCCTGTGAGGAGGATTCATAATGGACGGCTGGGGATAGGGTGGAGGCGGTGTCCGCCTCGGTGGCGCCCCTATCGGCGAGCCGGGGTCGGAAATCGGCGGCGTCAGCGGGGAAATGTACATTAACCTAGTCATCGAGCCG
>NW_006264165.1:12638-14894 GCF_000469605.1 Apis dorsata
CTACCACCGATCTGATTACCCCCGTGGTGGCTGGTCGTCGAGTCGTTACTATTGTTATTGTTGTTCCCGTTACCGCCGCTATTGTTGCTATTGTTATTGTTGTTGTTGGCATTGTTATTGATGCTGGTACCGTTGCTGCTGTTGTTGTTGTCGTGTTTGCCATTGGTACCACCGCTTCCACCGCTGTTGTTGTTGTTATTGTTGTTGTTATTGTTGTTGTTGTTGTTGTTGTTGTTGCCGGAGGGGAACGTCTTGAAGGTGGACGGAGGTGGCCGATGGTGAACGACTTGAGGGCCGGTCGAAGGATTCGGATGGGGGCCGTTCGCATAGGTCGAGTTCGAGGCCGGGCCTTCGAGGAGGTGCAAGGTCGGTGGGGGAGGTAACGGCTCGGTTTTGATCTCGACAGGGGACAATACGGGGGAGGTGACGTCGTCGGTCTCCATTTTCACGTGAGACTGGGAGCCCAACATGTCCGCGTTCTCCGGGTCGAGCTTTTGTATGCTCGAGGTAATGTCCTCCCAGAGAGGTGGCCTGAGGAACACGTCGTCGTCGTTGGCCGCGGGTTGACTCCTCGACGAGACGAAGCTCGCCTGCGGCCTGCACACCGGCCCCCCAACCTCGAAAAAGTCCTCCATCTGGACCGAGGACTCCCTCGACTCTTTCTCCGGGTCATCTTCGTCGAGTTTCTGCAGCCGGTCCAGGTCCTGTCTACACAGCAACGTGTCCAGGTCCGAGGTCTGCTGGAAATAGAATAGAACGGGTCGGAAATATGAGTCGTTTGGAAATTTGCTGTTTCACGAGCATACATTGATATATCGTTCCAAAAAGTTGAACCAATCATCATATATAATTTCGATCGAAATTTGAATAAATGTAAATGTATTATGCGTTCAACAGACGCAGTTTCTTTCTTAACTTATGTTGAATCGTAATTACGTTTGTCATTCTCGACTTTAGTGTTCTAACTTCGAACACTTAATTTCACAGATGGATAACTAACAAATTGCCGCAAATTGGATTCAAATATCCATTAAATAATATAATTTATATAATTCTGAATAATTTATACTCGGATTTATAATTTAATAGATATTTTTAAAAAATTACATATATACATAACTTAAGAAGTTAACAATTCTACGATTCAATAATATAAAATAGCAAAAAATTTTTCCAACTTTTTATCTTCTCTCGTCTCACATATCATCCTATACCCGGAATGATTCCTTTGAAAAGGAAGAAAGAGATGAAGCAAGGAGATGGGTCCCATAGAGACAATGACAAGCCATCGATGTTGCACGAATATCGAACCCCAGACTGGGTTAAACTTTAAGAGAAAGGGGGAGCGGGTTAAGCTTACAAGTGTGACTCGACGATATGCTGATTGACGAAAATGCAACGCGCGGCGCGTTGTTCTCGGTTAATATGCAACGAACGCATCGAGGGCTGTGCAGCATGAGGTCTTCTCTCCTACACGCCTCGTATGCCACTTCTATGATGCATAAGAGTGTAACAACTGTATAGCGCGGAGCACAGCCGCGGGGGAGAGATGGAAGATGGGACGAGGAGAAGGAAAGGAAGAAAGGAGGAGGAGGAGAGGGGGATAGGGACAACGCACGGGTTTCGTCCCGAAGATGGGAGGGAGGGAGGGAGGGAGGGAACGGGCCTCGATGCCTCGTCATTCTTTGCATGATTTGTACACGCGCAACACCGCCCTCGTGCGCCTTGCCTTTTTGTTGTGCCTTCGCCTTTCCTCCTCCCTTCCTGCCTCCCCCCTTATTCGATCCTCGACGATTTTCGACGATTCGCTCGTGGCTAGCGATGATAGGATTTGAAACGCCTCGAATTTACACAGGCAGAGTGTTTTTACACTCGATGATGGAATGAGGGTGAGATTGAAAATTGTGATCATCGTGTAATTTTAATTTGAAAATTTAATATGGGGAGAGGGGGGCTGGCAAGAAGATGAAAACTTGGACTGTGATTGAACTTGGAGATTTGTTATATCGAATTGGAGTAATTGAAATGATGGGATATAATGGAATCTCAACTCTCGTAAGGATGCTTAATCTTCGCGTATTAATTTATTAAGTAGGTTCATCTATTTTATGTGGAGCATAAGAGATGAAGTAGGATTGTAGCAGAATTGTCTCTCGTGGAAAATAATTTTGAAGAGAAGAATTCGCGAGAAAACAGGAAGAGGGGGGGGGGAGGAAGACACGTTTCTGGCCATATAAGAGTATAAGAAACGAGTTC
>NW_006264165.1:14980-19132 GCF_000469605.1 Apis dorsata
GTGTGCAGTTTGAAAGTTCGCTTCGAAGAATTTCGAGGAGCTCCGTTACGACGTGGATCGAAAGAAACGGTATGGAATACGTAACATGAATTTTTAAACATCATCGTCGATGGATCGAAGTTGTTATCGAGGCGTGAAGAATTCCTATTGCATTCTCGGGCACGATCGAGGCGAGATCGAAGATAAAAGGCTCAAAAAGGCTCTCTAATCCCCCTGATATAATTAAAATAAAGGGATTTTAACGAGATAGAGTCATTAAAAAGGAAAAGTTGAAGAGTTTTGGGACTGAAAGACAAAAATATATATGAAAGTTGAGGATGAAATGAAAAGGATGGAAAAAGAAGATGAAAAAAAGAAAAAAAAGAAAAATCTCATCGAAAATTTTTGAACGATTCCGGCTCACCGTCCGGCAAGCTTATATAGTGATTTATGAATTATTTACACAATGAATTATTCATCGTCGGAAGATTGGTATACTCGCAACACTCGATCGTACCTGATATGCAATTTGAAAAGGAGTTTGTAGCGAGGTACGATATGCGCGCGAAACATTATATTTAAATGCCATATCGTCCCGTCCAGGATGGATGCGGGCTCTGGTACGCGTTCATCGATAAAATAACTAACAACGATCGGCAAACTGCTGCCTTCAAGTCGTATATTGTTGCAATCTGAGCGAAGAAAGAAGACGGGGAAAGAAAAAATGAGGAAACGAAGAAAATATGGAAAATATTTATCCTCGAGTTTGTTTATTTTATTATATTTTCGACTGATAGATATTGGTAAATTGTTGTTTTCGAATTGTAAAGGAGGAAGGAGGGAAGGAATATTTATCCTCGAGTGTTTATCCTGTTATTTTTGATTATTAGTTATATTGTTGCAATGAATGAAGAAGAATGAAAACATGAAGAAGAAAAAAATGAAGAAATATTCGACAATGTATATTTGATTAATAATATTAGAAAAATTCTTCTCGTCATAGTGACAAATACTGAATATTATTCAATGAATAGCATTGAATAATCTTTGTCATATCGATATATCGTAATAATATGATATTACTATCGAATTACTAGTTTTATTTAATAATCTTCTTCTAATCGACATTTTAAAATATATGTTTCTTATGATATCATTTCTCTTTGTAAAAATTCCACAGCAACAAATATTCCTTTAGAGGAAATATTATATTCAAATAAAGAAAGAAGAAGATATTTGTTTTCAATGTAATATCCTTTTTCAGATTCAAAATTAATATAATATATTACGTCCTCGTTATCACGTAATGATAACACATAAATGCTATAATTTAATGTTTTATTTATTTTTAATCTTACACGTATGTTTAATATTTCTAATCAATATTAGTTTTATTTTTCTTCTTGTTATTATTATTATGATTTATGCAGATTCATATTTTGATTGAAAGGATAAAATGCGAATAAAAATTTATACCAAGTATTATAATGAATACTTTACTTGGAATATTTAAAATTCTTTACGTATTTTTGCATATTAATACGTGTTATGCATTTTTGCATTTTTAAATTCTTCGTAAAAATGTATAAAACATCCGCAATCCATCTATTATATCCGATCTATCGTTGATAGAAGAAATTCGAATCTATAAATTCTAAAAGATTCTTTTAAAAATCAGAAAAAAAAAAAACAAAAATAATTATATTCGATCGTAAGAAAAAGAATCCATATCTCGAGAAAATTAAGATCGAATAGAAGTTATGTTGAAAAATTCAAATTCACCCGTTCGCTCATTTACAACTAAATGTCAGAGATTCACATTTGCGATAAGGAACTCGATCGAGACGGATCGAGACGTGTACGATTTGATCGATTATTACGTGAAATTCGACAACTCTTGATATTCTTTTTTTCAAGAGACCGCCCATCCGGCACACTCGTGCATTCCTCCTCTTTTCCTCTAGCCATTTAGGTTAGCTCGAGCGTGTCTCTTCGATTTCGGTCGCGGAGATAATGATAGTGCCGAGTTGGAGCAAAGTTCGTCCATCCGGCCATTTAATGGTTGTAATCATAGAGCGAGGGACGTCGGTGTTAATAACGCGTTTTCGATTCTGTCAGACTTGGAACGGACACCCACGCCGTCGATAGATAACGCGTCGTCATCGCGATGCAATACGAAAAAAATCTTTCCATCCGCGCTCGCTCGTGCCGCCTAGTGTTTTTTATTCCGACCAATCGCGGGTCTCGCTGAGCGACGAAGCAGAACGCATGCGCGCTGATTCTGCTCCCATTTACGAAGAATGCGATTTGATTAATACGGTCGAACCACGGTATTGGCTCGGGGAATCTCAAGGGAAGAGACTGGATTAACTCTGGTATTAAATTATTCTCGAATCGAAGAGAGAAGAGAATGGCATAATGGAATCATTCGAGTTATCGAAGTTTTCGATTGAGAGAGATTTAATTCATTGGCGGTTATAACTTGGGTTGTTATTGCGAATGTTTATGCAAATTTAAATTTGCATGAATATAACTATTGGAAATGGAATTGAAATAAAGATCTGTTGCATTCTTTGAATATTATAATATGTACTTACTTATTTTGCTTTTAATGTTTTATGTCTTTTTGCATACGTCTCTTATGCATTTTGTATGCATAAAAATGCATACAGTAGTAAATGCATAAATTTTCGCAGACTAGTCATTACAGAATACATTATTAATTATATTTTCCAATTCTCTATAGCGCTATTACTTTAACATATTCGTGTTAATAACTCGTTAACAAAGGCGAAACGAAAGTTTTTGCAAAGGAAAATGTTGCTGGAAATTACTTAAGGAATCTTCGATTAACCGATATCCCCATATTTTCAAATCTCGTCTCTTTCCTTCAAAATTTAAAATAACATCCAATTGTTATTGTTTCTTTGTCGATCAAGGAATTTGTTCGAGATAGTTTGTTGATTTAGAATTCTCATTGAACAAAATTTGTTTCACAATTGTACCATTTTTTCCTAGACAAAAAAAGTTATTGTTTCTTTTTTCAAATATTTTGTTTTAGTATAAATTTTGATAGAAAAATTATTCTTAATAATAGTGTTACATAGATCAATCTTGGATCATTTGTATCATTATTATTTATTAATCGTTTGTCCAAAGATTAATAAATGGAAATTTATACTTTATATATTAATATTCTTTCAATTGAAAAGTCTAGTGAAAAATAAATAAGTGCATGGTGTATACATTATTTTATTTATTCGTTTTCTTTCATATAGTATAATCAATTGAAAGAAATTTCTACCGCATTCCTTGTAAACATAAAGTTTCTTTTAATTTGCATTTCTTTATTAAACATTATAAAAATGTAACATATAGGTTTTTATTTTGAGCATATTTCGAGTTGATTGTGATACATATTGTCGTTGCATTTCTTATTATATTATCGTCAGATTATAATCATACATTATTTTCAAATTATTCATTTCATCGACTCAATCACAATTAAAAATTATTAACCAAAATTTAAAAATTTTCTTCGTTTCGATCGATCCAAATACAAAAATGAAATAATTACAAATCAAATAGATAAGTAACAACTCGTGAACATGCTCGAGAAATAGCAAAAATGAACGTTAATATTTTTTACCAAACTTTTAAGAAAAAGCGCGAGATTTTCGTTTCTCGGCTCGTATATCATAATTATGGAAAGCGAATCGTAGGAAACGAAATCAGCAGGCTATATAGCGACAGCTTTATCGTTTGCTCTATTTATCAGGATCGAAGGGGGAGGGGGAGGCACAGGAAAGATGAATGAAAAGCCGTGACAAGGAACGCGGCCATAGTGCTCGCAATAACGAAGCGTAACGCGCAGAAGCGAGCTCGCCGAATCAATCTGGCGAGGCCACACCCTCTGACCTAAAGCCGTTTTATCACGATAAATGCGCGGACAAATGTCAGCCGTGCGCGCATTGTCAGCCATTTTTGCCGAGAGCTTTCGGGCCGAGGGCGGTTACGAGAGCTTGCAGAATTCCATTCCGTCGATGATTCTAAATTCCTCTATCGTCCAATTGCGATGATCGCGACACGTCGATCTCGTTGCGTTTTTTTGCGAATTTTCATACGTAAGATTTAATCCTGACGAGGATTTAATTTTTTTTTTTTTTTTTTCGA
>NW_006264165.1:19354-28364 GCF_000469605.1 Apis dorsata
CCTTTCCAGGAAATTTCAATGTACGATTCGATACGGTAATACACGAATAAGAATGAAAAGAAAGAGAGAATTCGATAACATTGGTTTCGTGTTTTAATCTTCGTAATATCGAGGTACAGGTGTATTCTAGATATCGTATTTTTTGGTATAATTTCGAAAATAAATCTTTGTATAGTCTTGATATATTGTATTATACTCATACGTTAAGGATTTAACATGGATTTAAATTTTTTTTTCGAATTTTCCTTGGAAATTTCAGTTACAATGTTATATTAAGTATATTGTGTTAAGACAAACGAATAAGAATGAAAAGAAAGAGAGAGAAATTTCAGTTTCTATTCTAAGATAGTTTATCAATTTTTATATACATAGATTTAATACAGACAGATTTTCATTAATTAAAAAAAAATCAAATAATGTACATTTTATTCTCGTGTCATATTGTCTTATTTTCGCGATTTTTTAAATATAATTTCATTTATAAACCAACGTTATAAATTATAAGATATAAATGAAAAAAAATTTTTGGTTGGTAGTTTTTAGTTGATCGTACTTAGAAGCCTTTAAAAAATCGATTTATCTGTTTATATATTGATTATCACGATACATTATATTACATTATATCATATCTTAAGAATTTTGATAAATAAGATTGGACAGACAAATAACACAAGTATTATTTTTTTTTCACGAATTATAAATAATAAAATATCGATAAAGATAATAAAAGTGGAATTTCTACTTCTAAGATCTTTACATTATGCATTCAAATTCTCGTTTACTCGATCCTATTAAATTTATCCTAGAATTAAATCGTTCTCATTAATAATAATTGCGATAATATTGATATTATTCTCTTACAATAAACCATGATAGCCAATCATTGACGTATGTGCTTAAATTTTAATAAGAATTGAATTTGAAATCTTTATTATCACTTGTTATTCTTATTATTACGTAACTATTTCTTATCGCACAGTAAAATTAATGCTCTTCGAACATTTAGGAAACGGTTGAGAATCGCGAAATCACCGAAACTGGAGAAAAGAAAAAAGAAAAAAAAGATTACGCGTACAAGTTATACGAGAATAATGATGACCATGCAACAACAGTGTCCTTTCTTGCGCTGCAAGCCGGTAATTTAGTTAAATGATGGCGCGAGATGGGCGACGCCTGTGGCCCCAACAACCTACCATTCGAGAAGGAAGAGGAAGAGGAAGAGGAGGAGGAGAAAGAAAGTTTTTTGGGACCAAGAACGAAAAGAAAGAAACGTGGGAGGCGTGGCACAATCAAGGATTAAGCTCAGATGCAAATTTACGTTTCTCGAGAATCATGTCTACTTCTTCCAAACGACTCCTCCCTCCAAAATCGATCAATTTCTCCGATGCAACTTTGCAAAGTTTTCGATCCATAACAATGTCGATGAGGAGACGTCGTGGTTTGTCGAAGTGGAATGAATAAAAATTCGTTCGAAGAATGAAAAATTCTAGAATCGAATATTTCACAGACAGGTGGAAATTTGTTGTTCAGTGATGAAGAAATCAATCATTTCGAAATGAGACTTAATAAAAGGACGAATCGAAAAATTGAACGTTTGCCGTTTTGATTAAAAGAACGATGAAAGGAACATGTTGACGAAACTTTGTCGATCGATTGCATGGGTAAGTGGATTGAAACTCGAGATGGAAATTGGACATTTGCAGAAACGTGGAAGAAAATTCGATATCCTGAGAAAGTGAAGTGAAGAACTTTGGAGTTGGAGGAACAAATCAAATTAATATTTAATTCCAGTTGAAATTTAATTCACAATAATTTTTTTGAGGATACAAATGTACTTTACTAATATTTCACTTTATAACGAAATATAGACGTATTTATGATAATGTTAATAACGATCCAATTTAATTCGTATTTTCACGAGGAAAGGTAAATGCCTCAAGAAGCCTCTCCGAGCAGCAGAGATCGTGATCGTAGAATCGCGAAAGCAAGAAGCCAGTAAACTCCGATCGATGACCTATATATCGAATATCTATTTATTTCGCAACATTGAATAGTTCGAACGAATGAAACGAGAATTGGCTTCGAGTTAAAGACAAAGGAGTGGAGTCAACATAAAGTCGTAAAGGAAGACAACTATGTCGTTCTGTAGCAAGGCGAGGCGACGATTTATTTAAGCGACGACAGAGGAGAGAAACAATACGAGGAACGCAGTAAGTCTATATACCTCAAAGGAGACCAAAAAAGAAAAAATAATAACGATAATAATTAATCCTTCAACGGTGCTTGACGGGTGTCAAATGATAAAATATAATTTTCGCCATAAAATATATATTGGATGCAAATTAGTTAATTTATGAAAATTGTGTATTTCTTTTTTCTTTCGCGATTAATTTAAATTTACCGCGTTTTACGAGTTTATCTTGGTTCGATTCCAAATTACGAGCAAGCAAATATTTGCGCCCACTTTCTGGGGAAAATTCCACTGTTATAAAATATTAAGTAAGGAAAGGAAATAGGAAAATAAGAAGTGTTTTTACACGATTTGAAATTTTGTAAACGTCGTTGCTTAGAGGATTCAGACGAGAGAAGACCCTGTCTCTTCTCTCCTCCTCCTCTTCTTCCCTTTTCGCGTTCGGTGTTCGAGGGGGCTGTACTGCCGCGGACACGTAGATTCTATCTTGCCATTCAACCGCCTAGGTAATAAAACTCTCGCGTCCATTATTTACTTGCATTATCGTTACTTTACGCCCACGTGGACGCGCCACGTATTTATGGTGAAATTATTCAGCATTATTCCGGGAATATGAATAACGTGAAAGATACGGCCCACCGATAAACGGTATAATTCGCTAAATTTTCAAAAGTACCAAAAAGGAGGAAAAGAAAGAAAAGGAAGGGGGAGGAAGAATTTTTTTTCTCCCTCGACTGCTTTCGACGATTAATTAACACTTTCTTGGATTGAAAACGTTAATTGGCACGCAATTGCTGGAAAACATTGTGGATGCTATTAGATATTGTGGTGTTATTTTTGAAAATATATATTGGTTATAAATAAGGTGGTATTGGTTTTTTAAATTGTAGTATGAAAGTATTAAGAAAGAGAGGGTAATTTGAATTTTTGGGGGGATCATTTACGATTTAGGTCATTTTCATTTTTATCAAATCGTATTGTTATTGAGTTTACAATGCGTGTTATGTATCATAATGAATGTTCAGATTTGGAAATATATCTCGTGATAAGTTAGAGAATTGCACAAAAATTTTTTAAAAGAATTGCCTGTTATATAATATAGATGCATGTATATGTATTTGAACTAATATATCCAATATTTACATTTTGAGATATTCTAAGACAATATTTAAAAATGATTAATTTTATATAATATATTTTCCTCGTTAGATATCTATATTTATCTACGTAAACATCCATATTTGAAAATTTATTAATTTAAAATCGAAAGAGGGTTTGAATCATCGACTTTTAAAAGATGGCAATTCTTTTATTAACATTAGAATTATTAAACATATTAAAAAAGCGAACTTTACAGATTTTTTGAAATTACTCGAAAAGTACAGATATTTTCAGGGGGAAAATTAACGTTTACTTTTTCTTGAAAAATGTAATTATTTAGACTATCAATCATAATATGAAATTTAAATATCTTTTTACAGTATAATAATTACATATACAACGTGAACTAAAAATTTCACTATTAATGTTCTCGTATAATTAAGAAAAATTTGGAAAAACAAATATAAAAATGAAATTCTTCTTAATAAAAATTCAAGAATGAAAGATGAAGAAATTATAGAATCAAAAATTTATTTTAACAGTTAATTAATTAGTGAATTTTACCAATTGTTACATTAAAAGAAAAATATTACTTAGTTCCAAGCACTTTTAGCTTTTGAGAATTAATTCTTGCGTTATAAGCAACAAATGCTACTCTATTTATTTTACAGCCATTCATACGTGAAATATTTAGACACGCATTAAACATCAAGATCAGTTTATCTATGTTTATTTCGTAGCACTTCAATTATATAGCCATTCATATATGAAATATTTATACACGCATTAGAGAGATCGGTGGAGTGTTCAATTCCCTTCATAGGTGAGAAGACGTTCCGAGAATACGAAGGAGAGACAGTGCGCGGCAGGGAACGAATTGCTTTCCACGAGGGGTATCATTGTTCCCTATACACATTTCGTAACTAGATTGGCATTTCTGATGCAAGTCGAGCTACACTGACCTTTAAACAACTTTCTTTAGGCTACGCGTGACTTGATCTCAGAACTCGGCTTCTCGGTTGCCTCGTTCACCTAGTTGATACTTCCAGCGGTGTTACATATACATATATACGGCGTGTGTCTACACGTTCCAACGCTCCAAGTGCAAGAGGAACGTTCGAGGCGATTTCTGATACCTGCCTGATCGACAAATCGCCTTCGAATCAACTTATTCTTTCTTTCTTTCTTTCTTTCTTTCCTCCGCCATCACGGTGCGCCGCGTCGAGATACCGCGTCTCGACAAATCGTCGTCACGCTATATATCGAGAGCTCTGTAATTGTGTAGCGCTGCTCTATCTCGCGTGCTCCATCATTGCGAACGCGACTCGATCCGATCGTCCCTGCGTGCAATTCTTTTTCGAATGCCAATGCGATAGAGGTTAAACTTATACGGGATGATTAGCGATCCAGGTGATTAGTGATCTGAAGTATTAGCGACGGATATATTCGAATTGTTAATCGATTCGAAGCAAGGATTATATGTGGAATATATGTTCGAATATAATTGGGGAAAATTTTTAAATTTATATCACGAAGCGAGTGATATTTTGAGTCTGAAATGTTTTTACTTTATGTAGGATATGTATTTGTTTGAAGTAATGATAAGCGTAGAAAAATCAATAGAATTTTAGGGAAAAAAGAGCCCGAATGTTTGATTTATAAGATCATTACATTGACATTACATGACGATCGATATCGCGACACTAGCGCCACGTGACTGTTAACTACTATTTCAATGCTTATAGGTATAATAGGTATTTATTTTCTTATCTATTCACATATTTCTTTGATCATTTATTACTTTTAGTTTTTTAATTTTCAAATATTCGAGTTATTTTTTAACAAACGCGAGAAAGACATACTTTATTCTTATGAGAATTGTGTTTAAAATTAATCGGTTGTGAAAAATTATAAACTTATTATTTGAAAATTTATTTAAAAATGTTTAAATTATATCACTATTATGGTAAATATGAAAAAAATGATATAGAAAAATCAATAGTACTTGATACGTTAAAAATAAAAGAAAAATGTGCTCATTTTATATATTTTATATATTTGATGTATCTTCAAAAATAAAGATGCTAAGTTTAAAGATGTTCAATGCCACTTATCATAGTGTCGTTAACGATCAACAATTAACAGAGGAGAAGTAAGTTTTAATGAATTCTACTAAAAGAATTTATTACATTGTTAAATCTAAAAATTTTGTGAAAAGATATCTGTTAAATGATATGTTTAAACTTTAATTGATTTAAATATTTTTCAGCATACATTTCTTTTACTACAATCTATCATTTGCAAAGCTTAGAAAATAGATTTTGTCCAACGCGTAATTGTTTAATATTAAAAAAAAAATAAAACATTTGAAAAATATGCTTATTTTTATAGTTTTGCTAGAAAAAGTCTATCTACAATAAACGTAATAATAAAATATAATATATTCCAATAAAAAATTTATTAACGATACTCGTATGACAATAAATAACAAAAACACATATGAAAAAGTGACTTTATAAGATTATACGACCTAATCGATTAATTCATAATTACTCATGAATATACATGATATAATCCATATTTCCAATTTGCATTAATAAATATAATTTTTTTTTTAAAACACTCAACAATTAAAAATAATATACATTTCAAAACAGTTTTATCCTGCATGATAATGAATAAAAAAAAAAAACACAAATAATGTCTCTTTATCAATTAAAATCAATTACACTCAAAACCTTCGATCCGAGAAAATTAAAAATCCTAGTACGCGTGTCACAAATATAAGATAAAGAAAAATTACCAGATATCACCAAGTTAACGTTCCTTTTTTTTTTTTTTTTTTCAAACGAATCGTTCAAACATAGATTCGAATGCTGTGAAAGCGTGATAAAGTTTGTACAAGCTAGTTCAACGTAGGCGTACAATTTCGAAGAAAAGGCGTTAACGAGAATCGGAAGGCACGGGAGATAGATCGTGTAAACGGGTGGAAAAGGGAGGGGGAGGAGAGGTCGAGTGGAATTTTATTACGTTGGTATCGCAGGTATCGGCCCCCTTTTTCCCTAGGTAAACACCGTGAAATGGTATTCCGCGGTTAACCCTCCCTCCCTCCCTCCCTCCTTCGTAACTGTGAAAGGTTAAGAGAGAGAGAGAGAGAGAGAGGGGTGAGCGGTGAGTTTGGCCACGCGTTGACTAACGTAACGCAAACTGTCGGCTGTCAAGCGGCGCGGTGGGAGGGCACGAAACAACGAAGATGTGCCCACGCGCGCACGTGCGCACGTGCCTTTTAATATCCCATAATGCGTTGCATGTCCATATTCATTAAGTAATTTTCTGCCCTGAAAGTCACTGGCCGGGCAGAGATAACAACGCGCCGTATTCCTATATATACAACGAGGAGGAGAGTGGTGGTGGATTACCACGCGCCATTGCTACGTTTTAACCCCGATTTCTTTTTCCCCTTTTCCTTCGAGAGATATATTGAAAATTCGAGAATATATATATATATATTGGCCTAGTGAAAATCTAACTTTTGTTCCCTCTCCAATCCACATTCCTTTCAATTTACTTTCATAATGCATAATTTAGTTATCCCTCATTCGGCATGCATGGGATGAGAATGGGTTCGAAGCAGGGAGGGAGTGAGAGAGAGAGACGTATCCAACCGTCCAGGTCACAGAATATTATTTTTCTCGGCGCATTGTCGCCTGAACGTCCTTTGGTTTCCTCTGTTTCATATTTATGATACGGGAGGAGGAGAGGTTGGCGGTGCCTGAGCGCATAAATTTTCGTGGCCTGTGGTTACGGTGAAATCGCGAGCAGCGTCGTGTCTCGCGTCCTATCGCGTCGTCCCGTGATTTTCTCGGGGCGAGCACGATTGTCTCGCGGTGTTCAAAGGGAGCGCGGTGGAATAATTTGGATGACGACAATTTGTCGGCGATGTAGTAACGGTAACGCGGCGTACGTGAGGTCAGAGTATTTTTTGGGCGTGACCAATCATTATCTCTTTCTCTCTCTCTCTCTGCATGACATTTTCTGCATTTTTTACATTTTTTTTATATTGAATTTTCCGCGAACGAGTATAGTTTTGGTTTCATTTGTAAAAGAATCGTTTTTCAAGAATGTATTTTCACGTTGAATGGAACAAATTTTTCTTTATTCTTAATGAAATAACAAGCGAATCTAATTAATCTTTCATTTAAAATTATGTTTATGAAAATTCAGGAGTATATTAAGTGAAGTATTAAGTTGATTCATCTAATATCCTTTTGTAAATCTTATCTATCAATCACGAGTTTTCAATTATACAAGTGTATTTTACAAATGAATTAGTCAATTTGGAAAAATAAATTAATAAAATTGCAAGAATTAGGATTCTTTCATAGGATCAAAATATCAAAACAAACGCAAAAATTATTATCAACTTTCAGATTTAAATTGCTTTCTGTCTTAATAAATGAGTTTCGTTTTTTTGCTCCATCGATATATGAGCACCCTGCATACAAACTTTTAATAGGTATGCATCATACAAATGTGATGATGACATTTACTAATAAATGTAAAATGGAATATCGATAGTCCGCGAGAAGATCGAGGGCACGGCAAAGTCGCGTGGATGACCTCCTGGTTCTGGCTGACGACGTGGTGCGACCGATAGCCTCGCCTGCCGCTTCATCATCGATCTCATTGTTAGACGTTCGTCTCACGCGATTCGCGCATCCCGTCAATCCACTCCCCACGTTAGGAACCACGTGTCGTATATTACACGAACATGCCGCATCCTCGTATAAATCTACGTGGAAACGACAAATTACCATTAAATCGGATCGTGTTCTTCGCATTTTCTCTTCTCCGTACATCGATCCGCTTGTATTCGATGAACTGATTTCTCTAAGTAAAAGCTTGTACAATTTTCGTTCAATTATACTTGTTTAAAGTATATAATGGGGTAAAAAGTATTTGTACTGTTATATTTATTATAATATTTGAATAATAGTTGTATATACTATTAATTAATTTAGTGTGTTATGTTTCGAATGAATATTATCATAGTTTAATTATCATATTACATTAACATTTCTTTTTCTTTTCGTTTAACTCATTTCATTTATTTCTTACGGCGATTATAATTTAATTTTCAATTAATTATCTTATCAATGTAATTTAATAATTGAGAGTTAAGAACGCGTGCATCAATGTTTTTTTTACCTTATAATATTTATAATTATTATTCTGTTATAATAAATATTTAAATATCTGTTATTTCGAAAGAAAATAACGAATTATAATTTACATCCTAATTTATTTACATTTCGATTCATAATTTGAACCCGTGTTAAAGTTTCTCAATGCTGCCAATATTTCAAATGTACAATTCACACCATCGATGTGCTCTCGATACTCTCGCAGTGACGATGCTAAAACGTCCGATCGAAGCGCGCACGCGCGCACTGGAACGAATAAAAGAATCGTTTAACTTTTTGCCGAGGATCATTGGCGGTATTAACCCGATAATTCCCTTTGCGACGCGATACCGAGCCGAGCGAACGCTTTTTGCGCTGACCGTTTCATTACATCGTGCCTTATTAAATTTCCAGGTGGAGCGGATGATTCGTTGTTCGTCCCTTGTGATCAACGATCGGCCCGCTGTTCCACGCGCACGATGATCGACGATCGCGCCCGAACATTGACGAAGTCGAGATTATCGTTATCGAGTCG
>NW_006264165.1:28701-30938 GCF_000469605.1 Apis dorsata
CGTGCTACCTGGTCATCCCCCTTGTAATTTGCACCTGGTGCTTTGATTCTATCTATTCTCTCTCTGAACGGTATCGCGATAATGCACCCACCCTGAATCGCGCCAACGTTAACATGCTTAAACTTGCGAACAACTTTTTTTCGAATATATCACATTTTTACAAATTTGATTGTCAGGTAAGAGAGCTATTATTATGCCATCAAACGGATCATTTTCTTTTTAACTTTACCTTAACGGGATGTAACATTATTAATTTATTATTATTATTATTATTTTAGTAAAATTAGATACTTAATTTATGATTTTTAATTAAATATATTTTATATTTACATTTTTATAATTTTAGAAACAAATTTAGTGACATACTTTTTTAATGTTTTTTATAATGATCGTGGAATAAATGGACGAACAAAAGTAAGTATAAAACAGTATAAAATTTGTCACAAGTTATGTAAATATTTAGTTAATTTTTAGATTATAAATCTAAAAAATTTAAATAATTTGTTAAATTTTTATTTTATATATTATCCAGTGATTGAAATAAATTTTAATCTTGTTTCTGTTATTATAGCCAGTATTTAAACTTTCTGTGAATATTTTTTAATAAATTTCTTCATTGATATTCAATACTTTAAATGTTAAATATCTAAATTTTAGATAATTGAAATAAATAAATAAAATTATGATAAATTAGAACATAATGTTCCATATGTTCCACATTTTGTATTTTTGAGGGCAATATTTGATACAACATTTTATCTGGGGTAATATCTGGGGCATTCAAAAACTGAACACAGTAATTAGGGCACAGTAACTTATTCTACCTCATCATATAACCCTATATTCTTACTGTAATTCTATCCTGTACATCTACAATTAAGGTAACTTCCTTTGTCAATCCATTATGTTGATTCCTACATTTTATAAAAGAGAGGAGAATAAAAAATAGCCTTTTTAATATTTTAATGATATTATCGATATTAAATATTATCAATAAGTCACGATTCTATATAGAATATAGATTCTATATAAATTATATCAAAATATTAAATTAGAAATTCACTTATAAAATTTTATTAGTAAAATATATAAACAATAATAGCTTTTTCTTTTTATCAATAATTGAATAAGTATGATATAATTTTGAATTATTTCACATTTTTCAATAAATGTGAAATTGATTAATAATAATACATATATTTTTTTCTGATATATCATACTTATTATTTAATCTTGCTTTTTGTCTTTTAAATAAAGTTAGAAAGTATAAATATATTTATAAATATTAGATTAAAAAATAATTTAATTTATTTAATCTAACAAAAGTAGAACGAAAAAAATAATAGATAGGTTAGAAACATGATATAGTAACATTTTAATCTATACATGTATAATAATAAGATCTTTACAACGATTAAAGCTTAAGTAAAATGAAATTTCATAATAGTTGTTACGTTTATTAATATTTTCTTAATGAATGTTTATGAATGTTTCTTGTTATCGTTAGTTGTCGCGTGCGTTATATTTAAAAGAGATTTATACTGATTCATTTTGTCATTTCTAGGAAAAAGAATGAAAATTATTGTACAACATTCATAATTTTAAATTACCGAAGATTTGAGGTATATTTTTGGTTATGATCTAATGAAAAGTAAACTCGTAATTTATTAATAAATAATAAAATGAATTTGAACTTTGAAACCGTGGATCCAACACTCGTCATATCTATCGTACCAAAACGCCAGATATAGCGTTACATGAAGTTTGTAGTTATTTACATACAAAATTCCCTAGATTAAAAAACAAGAAATCTCATATTCACTCTCTTCTCTGAAATTCTCTAGATCAAAAAACAAAAATTAGGCCTTTACAATATTTATATTAATGGATTAACACATTATACATCATATTTATACAATTCTAAAATTTTTCCATTTTCTTATTTTACAATTATTTTAAAATTCTGTAAAATCGATTCTTTCCCCATATCCTTCGAAATATCGACCAATTGTAAAGTAGGATAATATCGATAGGTTAGAAGGGAAGGAATCGTTTAACCATTTCGTCGGTCGATTCAAAAACGTCACGGGATCGTCTATTACGTGGAGGTGTTCTCGTGTTGACGAAACCTATAGCCTGTTCCGGTCGAATGATCGTTACACACGTATCTAGAAAACCCCCACTCGGCCAACCCCCGCCGCTAATGCACTTTTAATTAATTAAACGAGCCAATGGGG
>NW_006264165.1:31221-32933 GCF_000469605.1 Apis dorsata
TCCTTCGCAGTCTCGTGCCGACCTCGCGTGTCCGCTGTCCGCTCTAGGTGCAAACTCATCCCTCCTGAGAGAACAACCTTCCTTCCCCATCCTACCCGCTCTCATTGATCCGTCCTTTTTCACCCTGTTCCTCCACTGTCCTCGCTTCTCTTCGCGTTCTTCACTTCCTTTCACGAATCCCTGGCTTAAAAGCTTTTTACCCGACAAACGATCCAATCTTCCCAATCACGTGATAGTTATTCTCGTCTAAACGTATCAATTGTAATTTAAATCTCTCTCTCTCTCTCTCTGCTTCTTTGTTGGTTCAATGATTGTCGATATATAAATATTCTTTGGCATTTATTAATTTAATAAATCGGAAAAGGGAAGAGATATCTAGGTTTCTTCTAGATATTCATAGATCACGATTTTATGGATAATTTTGAATAAGAGAGATTTAAGGAACGAAGAAAATATTCGTATCATAATGATAAATATTTTGTTATTGGTTTTGTTATTGGTTTTTTGTTTTAAGTGGGTTCGTGATTTTAAATTGGGAAAAAAAATCGTTTGAATTTTTTACAATTATTTTGAAAAGAAATCTTATTCTTAAATTTTATAACTCATTTTTTAAAATTTTATACGAGGATACTGTAAAATCCTTCAACATTAAATATCCATTTCAAAAGACATTCATTGTTGTTCAAATAATTATTCGAATTAAACTTCTCTATTTGAAATAATCGAATTAATTCGTTAAGATCTCCAAGATTTATATAATATAAAACATTTTAAATATGATTATTTAAATTCCTATTAAATAATGATAAAATAATTTATAATAATAAACGTGATTGATTATCTATCAGCTCTTGATAGCTTTTTCATCAGAAGATCTTTTTTTAGAAAATTTCTTTAGATATTTGTCTAATATTATTCGTTTTTTTTTTTTTTTTTTAGCATGCATCAAGTTATTAAACAAATTGACCACGACGATCAGGTGATTCTTCATTCGATTTTCAAGTTTTTTCTCGAGTTTGAAAACCAGATTTTTCCTTGAATTTTTTGTTTCAGTTTCAAGTTATTCGAACTTCAAACCGTTCGAAGTTCGACGAGTCATTGTGTACATCTCAACTTTATTTAATATCGATTCCTTTCCATCAATCTCATACGTCTCGAAAGCATTACGAAATTATTATATGTGATTCGATCATTATGTATAATAATTAAAAATTACTCACTCAAGTTAAATACACGTAAATAGGTGATTAATCGATTCCATTCTATCGTAGGCCGATCTTTCGATTAGAAATCGCTTCTTCGCGCGAACGAGTGCTTCCTTTCTTGAATGATTCGCTTAAATACAAGCCTACTCCACCCACATCACGCTGCCTAACCTAATTTCTAACATCGCTTCATGTTCGTTTCGTTAGAAATATTTTTCCACGAGAAACACCAATAATCCAACAACAGGTAAGTAGGTAAGTAGGTATGATTAAAAAGAAAACGATTGTTCGTTAATAATCGTCATCATTTTCCAATATTTATTACTATTAACTTTCCAATAATTATTAATATTATTTTTGTTATTGATAAAAATAAATTTTATTACAAGTAATAAATTTTGTAAGAAAAAGTTTCGTTTGTATCTTGGAAAGGAAGTGTTTTTGAATCTGTACTTTTTATTTTTTTCATTCTTAGAATAAGTTTGATCAACTTCCTTTTTTTTTTTT
>NW_006264165.1:33279-42187 GCF_000469605.1 Apis dorsata
TATTAAAAAATATTTCAAATAAAAATTAAATGATTCTTTTTTTGGATGGACACATAGATATAAAGATTTGTTTTTTTTAATATAGAATTATAATATATCGTTTATTTAATTATTTTTCAAACTAATAATTCTTTGACTTGCATGATCTAATATTTTATGTTACATTACAGAGAACACTGAGACACATCGACGTAATAATATCGAAATAAAGCTCTTTTGGAATATTATTCGATATTTTCAAGTAAAATTCATACACGAAACAATTATGATATATTTTACGGCTAAGATGCAAAGCCAATTTAGCATAATTTAGAATACCGTATATCAAATCTAAATATTCATAATTCAAATTTATGCTATTCACGTAAAATATATATATATATTTTTCCTCATTTTTTTTCAGAAGAGACGCATAAATATTGATTTCCTAAGTAATGGAGAGCTTATAATTTTTACCAAATAAGTCACTTATCTTCCTTCGATTTCTTATGGAAATAATATACCTATCGCGGGAATTACGATCGTGATGATAATTTCTCAAGACTTTCTATTATTCCGTCGATGAATTCGATAGTTTCCAAACGAATTATTCATGACAGCTAAAATATTGCGGAGATTGTAAATTGAATTTTTTTAATGATTTTTCATAATATGTTATAGAAACGATTTCTCAATACTTATTATTCAGGAGTTAAAAGATTGGAAGGAGAAGAATCGAATCAATAATAATGCTGCGTTTACTATTAGAGAACCGAGTCGATCGATTTACCAGTAATAGAAGTCGTACGTTCAAATTTTGCATAAACGCATAAACATCCTCGGTCTATTCATCACGCTACTTTATGCCGATGATCATTCCTTTTTTCTCCCCCGTTAATCCGCACAGGAAAAAAATTACACATCTTGCCATAGGTGATTATTTAACGTGCATAAAACCAAACTATAAACTCGACAATAACAATCGAAATCCTTTTTTTTTTTTCATAAACGCAATCAACATACGTTCAAAACGTGCTGCCAATACAAATACAACGAATACATCCAAATGAAAATGACGATGTAAACGATGTTGGTTAAACAGGAACAAGGGACGATTATTTAATTCATCTTCATTCCTCTTTTTCGACCTCTTATATTTACGAGATACGAGGTGAGAATACTCCCTCCTCCTCCTCCTCCTCCTCGAGTCTCGTTAATTAAATGGTTTATAGGCCCGGCTAAATATTCGAATTTTTGTATTCAATTAGGCACGGGTCGCCTAAGGGCGATGTCTCGAAAACCGCGACTGCACACGGTGGATAGGGGTCTGCGAGAGGAGATGCAAGACGATTAGAATGAATGGCCGCCATAAATCAGCGTGCTCGTTGGAAACCGGCGCAAGAAGGCGCGAGGAATAGAGGAGAACGTGGGCCACGCTACCTGGCCACCACCGGATCTTCCCCTTTGGAATATCCCCTTTTCTCCTCTCTTTCCGCTCCCCTCCGGATTTCTCTCCTCTTTGAACCGTGGCTAATCCAAAACCTACCACTCACTGGTGCGCGACATCGACCTATCCGAATAATCCTGATCCACCGATCCTCCTCCTCTTCTTCTTCTTCTTCTTCTTCTTCTTCTTCAGGGTTCGTGTTTCCATCGCACACGTGCCCCACACTCGACGACCCGTGCCGTGCGCCTTTGTTCGTGTCCACCGAAAATAAACGAGCCACGAGCTTGACACGGTTTGAACCAGGCTCTTTTTCCACCCCCTCCGCCGCCCTTTTCCCCTTGGACCGCTCTCAGAAGGGATCTAATTATCACCGCCCGCTCTTTTATTGATTCGAAAAATTTATCGCTTGCGGTGTCTCGTTTTGCGGAATTAAGTGAATTAAGACAGTAAGATAAAGATTCTTTGGATTTTTGTTTCGCAGGGAGGAAATTTTCTATTAGATCCTAGTATTTAAAAATTTGTTTTAGCCAGCCTCTTCATTGATAAGAAGTTCTTTGGATTAGAAGTTTAATTGAAAGAACGCGACGATATAGTTTAAAGATATTTTTTAAGTGTATATCGAGTGCTTGGCTTCTGGGATTGACCCTTGAAAAGTGAACGTATCAATATCTATCGATGAAGTTGTATGAATAAATTTTCCAATATATATATATATAATTCTAAGAATTTGAGAAACGTTATTGCAGCAAATGAACCATATGATTATTCTTACGATTCTTTTGCCAATCACGTTTTTCTATCCGTTCCTTTCTGAGTCAGAAATTCCTAGACACGAGCTATTCCACACATATTATTCTATGTCTTCCTCTACTACTGTTATTTAAGATTTCACACTCCATTATTAACACGAAACAGATGTATCGCACACTGCTTTAACAGTGATACAGATACGTCTCTTAACCATGACGTCACGTGCTATCACGTATGTAACTAGGTAAAACAATTTACTTCAAATGACGTGATATTAATTGCCTGTGTCTCTCTACCTTTACTCTAATGCCGTGCAATTATCTAATTGTAACTCGAATGAGTTGTTACGCGTTAAGCAAATATCTGAATCGAAACGACTCGTTTAATCATGATTCGATGGCACACTTTTCCTCGAAATAAACGATTTTCGCGAATAAACGTGGCCGACAATTCTCATAATCGGATTTTTCATTTTCGATAGGTATCTTACGTATCCCCTTTTCGACCCAGGGAGCCATGACCCTCGATAATCAAGATGCACGGTAGCAAGATCGGAAAGAATTTAATGCTACGAAGAATTCGATGATATCTCCGTGTTAAAGTCGAAGAACGTCATCCAAGACTTACGTCAGGGAACTATGTTCATCGATATTCATGCAAATCGTCCGCTTCATCCCTCTAACGATGGCGACGATTCTCCTTGTTTCGTCTCCTTGAAATGGAGATATTCTTTTTAACACGTTGTTGAAAATTATTATTTTTTAACGAATCTTTATTTCCTTTTTAGAAACTTAAATTAAGTTCGTTGGATAAGAATAAATTCGTATCGTGGGATATGTACCAGTTGGACGAATTATCGTTCGATTTTCGAAAGTTTCGAAAAAGTTTAACCTTTTGAATTTCAAAGGACGTCGAAGTTTTGAAGCAAGTCAAACAATCTCTTACTAGAAAGCGACCGAAATTCCACGTTTCACTTAACTAGTTGTTAAAACAAAGTCGAGGCTGTTTGTCGAAATTATACGAGGATTGAAATGAAGACGACATCATGACAAATTTGCAAGTTTGCTCGAAATCGGGTGATTTCATTCGGATGAGATCATTTGAATGAGCTGTCATCACTATTAGATTGTCACGCGTTAAACGATCGATAGATTGCAAGCTTCGTAGAAAATAAATTCGATCCGACAAATTTAAACAGATGCGATCAAGGAAAGAATGAAAAAATGAAATGAATTAATTATTCTTCGTTACACCTTATATAAATAATACACCTTATAACATTTTTCTTTGCTTCTTTTCCCCTTTCCTTTCGAAGCAAGAAAGATACAAAACTGAGAAACTATCACGAACGAATGGAAAGAAAAAAAAAGAAATCTCATTCTCTGTTCCTCCTCTCTTTCTCTCTCAATTCAAGATTAAAAACAAACGAGGAGAAAGGAGAAAATATCCGAAAGCATCCGTGAAGAAAAGAAAGGAAGGAAGGAAGAAAGATATAAAATTGAGAAACTATCACAAACAAATGGAAAGAAAAAAAAAGAAATCTCATTCTCTGTTCCTCCTCTCTTTCTCTCTCAATTTAAGATTAAAAACAAACGAGGAGAAAAGAGAAAATATCCGAAAGCATCCGCGAGAAAAAAGAAGGAAGGAAAGAAGGAAGGAAGATATAAAATTGAAAAACTATCACGAACAAATGGAAAGAAAAAAAAAGAAATCTCATTCTCTGTTCTCTTCCTCCTCTCTCTCTTTTTCTCAAAATTAAAAACAAAGGAGAAAATATCCGAAAGCATCCGCGAAGGAAAGAAAGAAGGAAGGAAGAAAGATATAAAACTGAAAAACTATCACGAACGAATGGAAAAAAAAAGGAATCTCATCCTCTGTTCTCTTCCTCCTTTCTCTCTCTTTCTCTCTCAAGATTAAAAACAAACGAGGAGAAAGGAGAAAATATCCGAAAGCATCTGCGAGAAAAAAGAAGGAAGGAAGGAAGGAAGGAAGGAAGATACAAAATGAAGAGAACTACCGCAAACAGTGGGGGGAGAGAGGAGGAGGAGGAGAGAGGAGGAGGAGGAGAGAAAAAATGCGGGACGAAACGGAATGAAAGGAAAGAGGAAGAGAGAGAAGCGCACGTGTGCGTGTCATACGAGTCCACCCAGTATGTTAATTCGCGCTGATGACCCCATCAGGAAACATGCTCACCGCTCGAGCGGAGGAGCCGAGGAGTTTTCGTCTCTTGTGCGCGAGGTTTAAACCGGACGCGCGTGTGTTCGTGCGTATAATACACGCGCGCGTTATACAGCTTGGGTGACTCTGAACAATCGTCATCCCCACGTTTCACGCCCACGCACTTGCTCAAACATTCCAGCCGCACAAAGCCGCGTCGAGGCTAATCGTAATGGGATTGCTATCTGTTCATTAGAAACCATTAAACACAGCATCGTTCCATTTAACCGCAAAGATCTCGCTGGTACTTGGACAGGAATTAGGTTGCTGCTTATGAAACATAGACGTTTGCTCGAAATTGTGATACTGTGAGAGAAAGAGAGAGAGAAAAATTTATATTTATATAGCGCGAATTTCTTCTTCGAATCTTATTCTTTTTTTTTTTAATTGAAGGGGATGATGAGGGGAGAAATGTAAATAGATATATATGTACGATACACGATTATTTATTTTTATTCACTTTCAGGTTTCATCAGAAAATTTCAACGAAAGAATTAAATAATGTACTTTGAGAAGCAATTGAAAATCGAATTTTGAATATTGAAATTATTGTTCGAACGAAAACGCGATGTCATTATACAGATTCGTATCACGAATCTCGTGTACTTATTTCAAATGAAAAACGGGAATCGATTCTCCTCGACGAATTTTAGGCTGATCCCTCTTAGTCGAATACAATGAGACAATTATAAGAGACAGATAAAGGAAAAGATAGGAGATGGATTAGAGACGGTAGCCCACACCGGTAGACACCGGTAAGCTCTCCAATCAGCTTTTACTCGCAAACGAATGGACTGTTTCCTTCGAATCACGTCCAACATTTTTCTTTTTTTCTTTTTCTCTTTCTTTTTCTCGTCCAATGGCGTAGAAAGAAACGCGAATTGTGACTGAAAAACTTTTAAACAAAAAAACATTTCGTTTTCCTTCGCTTTTCAATTGCTTTTATCAAATTGTTACAATTTGATATTTATAAATTTCTCCATTTATTTTAGGATCTTTTATCCGTGTTGTTCTTCGTGCCCGCATTGGAATTCAAGGGAAAGAACCAATAAGCCTAAAAAGAAATGTCAAGATTCGACGAATTTTATCAAATTTTCTTCCTTCCTAAAAAATCCCTAAATTTTTCACTCGACACGAGTATTTGTTTTTTTTTTTTTTTTTAAACATTGACTACTTCCTTTATTTATTTTTCATTGGCTGTCTTTTATCTTACGTCAGAAAGGCCGTATACATAATATACTTATCTATGAAGCAGTATAATCGCCTAAGAGCTTTTTCGCATTATTCAATTTTCGTTATCAGGTTGGAAATAAACGTCGATCGATTATCGTGCATCGATTGGTTATAATATTCTCCTGTTGATTGCACGCGCAATCAAGTGGCGTCTAAAATACCATATACACAAAAAAATATGAATACACCGATCAATGAGCATTTTCGAATTAAGACGACGAAAACAGGATTTCCCCGAAGAGGAGCTTCGTAGAAAATCGTGAGAGATTCGACGCCAATGGGCGACAAATTTTGTCGATGCGTCCCATCGCCAGTCACAAATTTGACGTGGTGGAGACGAGGAATAGAATCTCAGCAGGACATTAATATCCAACGCTCGCATCCCTCTCGATAAGTAGCAGGGAAGCTCGATTCCTCGCGCGGTTCTGCTAAATCTATAGATTTAGCCGTCGATAAGCCTGATGGCAGAAAGAAGACGCTCGAGCAGAGATATATCTATCGTGTAATGGATACAACGACTACGCTTTTATTGATTTCGAGCCCTCTAGGAAAGAATATTTCCTCGACGATCAATCGTCGCGACTTTTGCCTATTCTTTCTCTATGAAATTCTCTGGAAAAGGAAAGGTTATTCGGCTTAGAAGCTCAATCGATAATAATCAAAAAACGAACGATTTTAAAAAAATTCCGATTCTCACATTGATAGATATAATAATATGTTAACAATGCTCCTGAAACATTTTTGGAGTATTATTTTTTCTCTCCAATTCAATTCTAACTTGATAAATAAATTCTAAGGAATTATTTTTCTATACTAATTTTTATATTCCATCTTTAGAATCGATTGTTCAAAGATTGTTGCATGAATATAATATTAAAATCTTGTATATTTAGTTTCGTTATATGTATATAATGCTGATTTAAATTTTTCTCTTAACACGAATATTATTTTATTATTCCATTATTACGATCAATGCAATTAGTTAACATCTTGTGTATTTGGATACATTTTCTCGTATAATATGCTCAGTCTGTGCACGAACGATATTCGCCTCGCGAAATATCTCGTTCGTGGTTACGAAGTGGTTAATCCTAGAGCATAAACGTTATTTAATACTTTGCGGTATGTAATTATTTTCGTAATACACTCTGGCAGATTTGCACTTCGTAATTCAGAGGAATTTAGAAAAAGTAAGAAAAATAATGTTTATTTAAAAAATATAGAATATGAACAAGAAGATAAATTTTATTTTTTTTTATATAGGATATTTAATACATACTGATATCGTATATTTTATTGTTGTTTAATAATTTAAAATGATATTTTGGTCAATAATCGATGATCAAAGAAATTTTTGTTAAAGATAAAAATATTTATTTTCTGAGATTAAAAGAATATTCGTTTCGAGTGAAATAAGTGATTATTCGAGTTGAAACAAGACTTAATATCTCGTTCAAATGATAAGGTTTTTGAACAGGTTAAAAACAGGATTAATACGATTTTATCTTTATTGAAAATTCGATTCTTATCTATATCTATCTACTGTCCTCAATTAAAATGTCCTAATTAGCATATTTTTATATGCTTTTCAATATATATTTAAATAACTATATATATTAATTATTTACAATTATATTAAACATCTTGAAAGAGCCAAAAATAGAACATTTTAATTAAGGAAGACAATATAGATACGTAAGAATTGAATCTAGAGATATATATTTTCAAGTTCTTTGACTTTTAAATAAGATTAAGAAATGTGCTTTTTACAAATTTTAGAATGTAGATTTTTTTTATAATAAAATCGTTAAAGAAAGTGATAAGAACTTGGGAAACTTTTCGTGTATATTTCGAAATAGATAGAAAGTAAGTACGTTCATTCATGAAAATATACAGAATCGTGTAAAGCAGGAGATGTAAAGCAAAATCGATATTGATTTTCGTTTAAAGAATGGAATATAAAATCAATCTTAGCGGATTACACACGTGGAATAAAAATAAAGATCGTGTCAAGGCTGAGTGTGCTTTCGGTTAATCACGATTAATACAATGAAATTAAAATTGAGCCTACGTCATACGTATTTTACGCGCATTATTCGAAATTACTTTCACGAAGGACGAGTCTTTATTGCATAGAAAGTGCGTACGCTGCTTCCTCTCTTATTTTTGCACTTTCTGCAGTGCTATTCAACTAACTGTTTTTGCCATTGACTCTAAAGATAGAAACACGACATTTCACAATCCACGATTATTTTCGAAAGAAAACAAGTACGAAATCTCGTTTGAAATTCAACATAATTTAAAAAAATCATCATCTTCGAGCATCAAAATCAACGATTATTGGTTATAATTTTTCTTATTCAAATGGGCGATTGTCTAAACAATGCTTACATTATGGAATATAATTAATTTATTTTTTGTAGTTTTATTTCTTTCACTAGATAATTATTATTTCTACTCACTAAACATTCACATTTAAAAATCGTTTAATTTTTAATTGCTTCACGACATATTGATAAAATTACTTCCTCCAATTATTCAAACAAATTTCTTCTCTAATTGACTCGGTTAATCGACGTTCTATTAATGATATTATTCTTATAATAACAATTTTCGTTCGTCTTTTCAAATGCTAAAATAAAACACTTGCGAGGAATTTGATAAAACGTAAAAATCTTGGAAAACAATCTGTAGGTAATAATAATAAATAATACATCGATACTGCAGTAATCCACGACGCGTGCCAAATAATCATTAGTTTAGATCACTTTTTACACGCGATCAACAATCGTGAAATGTCAGAATTTCAAAGGATGTGCCATAACCTTTTCTGTAAAGAATACACCAGCCGGTTCCAGGACCCGTCTACTCAACAAACGTTGTCATCATATATGTCACTGAATCACAGTTGTATTCGTTCGAGCCGCATGCCAACCACATTGCGCAATTATCACACCGCCATCCATTAGAATCCTTTACCAAGAATTTTACTAATATCCGATTTCATTTCATATGGCAAACTTTTCGAGTTTTTGGAGCACCATTTTCTTTTACATTTTTTTCTCTCTATTTTTTGATGAATAAAAACGAAATTTACAATTTATAATTTAGATTAAGTTAAATTATTGGGCTACGAAGGATTGGATGAAAATAAACTTTTTTCATAATAATGAATTTAGAGATTGGCTAGACAACATTTCTGATATCATATTGATATCATTAATGGAAACTATCCAGGTTTTTTTTTTATACTTCTATCGGTTAGATTAGGTTTAGATTAGG
>NW_006264165.1:42606-45326 GCF_000469605.1 Apis dorsata
AATTAGATTCGAGTTATTTTTTAAATTTCTATTACATATCTCTTAATTGTACTCGAATAGAAACAAAATATATTTAGGTTGAACATATTTCCACACTCAAAACTGTTATATTTAAAAAGATAGAAAACAACTAATAAAGTTTTTAAATAATTTTCGTTTCTTCAATTTCGCGAAACTACTTTAAACGATATAGCAAGGAAACTGAACAATAAGAATAAACGCAGGAGCAAAGGAAAGGTTACAATGTAGATGAACTAAATCAAGCGCGCTTTGGACACAATAATGGTCATATTTTCCTTGATTTGTGACCACTAATTTTCTGTTCGGATACCAACGCAACCCACCGCGCTATTAGACATTCATTTGGAAAACTACCGACCCGTATAATGTACTGTTTGCCCATCGTAGGTTAGGTTAGATTCTATCCATAACGTACTCGTGCTCGAGAACAACCATCTTCTTTTTATTTTTATTCGATGTTTTCGAAAAATCGTTTCGTTGATCGATTTTTTATCTTGTTCTATTATTCTATGCTTTCAATCGATGAATCTTCAAACGAGTGACAAAGTATTTTCTGGGAGATCATGCTGATTATATTTACGATCTATTTATATTGGATAATTAAGTTCTAATAATAAAATCATATCGTTTAAAACGATAAAAAAAAATGTTTTAAAACCAAGAAAGTAAATTTCAGCGAGAGATTATAATATCGAGTTTACGAACATTAAATAATTATCGTAATGTTACTATTATTACCATGTATCGTCATTGCTGTATTGCAACATGAATGAGGAAAAAGTGAATGCTTTTTTACCTGTTCGAATAATTCATAAACGATAATTACATTAATTCGACAATTTATTATTAACATGATGATCCGCGAAATTTCTTTTAATTTTATCTTGGAAATCTTCGATTGACTAAAATAATTCCTATTTGGAATTTGAAAATGACTATTAATTGGAATGCGGTCAATCATTAAATAAAAAAGTATCCAGAAATTGTACAAAAATCATTACGATTAATGATTAATTTCAAGAAAACAATTCTTTATCAATTATTAAACTAAAAAAAAACTGAATTTTTTTTCATCGAAAAAAAATATTTATTATTTATTTGTATAAAAAATAATTAAAGTATTATCATAATAACAAACATGAAAGGAAAAGAGTAAGATATAAGGATAAAAATTAAATATTCTAGTTACTTGATGCGGAACCAAATGCATTTGATATTTATAGCATTCAGTTTGTTTCTAAGAATGAATCTTTGCACAGATAAACACATTCAAGCGAATATAAAATTTTTGATCGGTTGATAACATTCAAGGTAATAACTTATAAATTAAATTCATAAATTATACGTAAAATATAGGTAAAATCGTAATCGTTTTTTAAGATTCGTTATTTAACTCGAAATAAATCATTCGTAAAAATACAAGATTACGGTGTCCCTGTGGCGCAGGATCACGCCCTACACTACATTGCCTTTGCTAATCGTGTTATCCCCATATTCAAATCTCTCAAATCTTCCCCCTGGAATCCTGCCAGGTGGCCCACCTGTTGACCGAATCGTGTTTTTCCATCGAATCTTCTCGTTACCTCCAATGATCATGGTTCCAGGAAGGGAAACTCCTCCTCCTCTTCGAGTTGTCCCAAAGGGATCAGCCGACTATCGTTTTTCGTGTCTATCGAAAATTGATGATAGTCGTTCGAAGGGAATCTCGCAATTTAAAAGTTCGAAAAATTGGTTTAAAATTCTTATTCTCTCGTATTGAAATTTTCAAAAATTAAAAATAAATAAAACGTGAATAATTAAACTTTATTTTAGAGAACTATTTTTTTTAGATTTTTTATCATATTTTTTGATATTGCTTGTTATAATGATATACTTTGTGATAAACATTTAAACGGAAAATTTTATTCTTTATTTAAACATAAATACTTTGATCATTTACATTAATGATATCATCATGTCGATGTTATTTTGACGATTGAAATCATAAATATTTATATATCTGATTATCAAATTCATCATCGTAAAAATAATTAGTTTCATTAATACAAGTAACGAATTATAAAAGAGATATTCGATTATAATTTGGAATATTTTTTTTTTCTTTTCTAAATTTTTATTTTATTATTTTCTTCTAATAATACTTAATAAATAGAAACAAAATATAGGTTAGGTAAAGATAGATTAAATAACTTTAAATTTTGAATGTGTTTCTACATTCAAAACCGTTATATTTCATCACTATTCTTCGAAACTCGCTATCAAAAAATAATAATACTTTAAAAAGAAGGTTCGTTCATATCTAACTATATATTCACTTATCTAACTGTTATCAAAAATGAAACAAAATTTTTTATATTTATAAAAAATATTTATATAAAAATATCTTTTTTACACACAATCATTTTGCTTCGATGCAAAATATCATACATATATATTACATAATTAATCAAATTTTTAAAAATATATAGAATTTTTCATAACGTATAAAATAACAAATAAAGAATTATCGTATGAAAATCATATTAAAATATTAGATGGGGAGAAGCAAACACCGAGGTGGACAAGCGGTATCCTATAGAAGATAGAGTATATGTTTGAGAGAGAAAGAGAGAGAGAGAGAGATGTATGAAGAAAGAGATAGTGGAGGAGGATAGAAAGAGAGAAACAGAATAAGATAGAATGAGAGAGAGAAAGGAAGA
>NW_006264165.1:45433-45643 GCF_000469605.1 Apis dorsata
GAGGAGTAGTATGGAGAGCGCTCACATCACATTCTAGGCTATTCCGCATTCTGTTCCCCCACTTTCCATCGTCCACAAGCCACCGGCTCACCTCTACGCCTCCGTGACTGCTGGAAAAGTTGTATAACGAACACGTACGCGTGTACCTGACACGTACCTCTACGTTCGCCTCATCCGAGTGTTTCGCGTCCAGATATATATATATATATA
>NW_006264166.1:0-571 GCF_000469605.1 Apis dorsata
TTTATATAATTATATATATAATTTATTATATAATGTAATTATTAAACAAAATTTATTTATATATGGTTTATTAAATTTTAAAGTTATAAATTCATTATATTACAATTTAATTAATTAAATTTTATTAAATTTTTAGATTGATAATGTAATTTTATTTTTATTTTTACACATGTATGTATGTATATATATATATATATATGAAATATTTTATTATTAAATATTTATGGAAAAACCTCCCACTATTTGACAAATGACATGAATATTTCAATAAATTTTCTTCTTTAAAGCTTTCTAATTATATTTTCTATCGCATACCTAACCGGATATTAATATAGAAAGATCTACATTACAAATTACAAATATATTTCTTGTTGAAAAAATTTTCTTCCATGACCTAAAATTTAAAAAAAAAATTAATTAATGAAAATCTTGGTTATTCTAATAATATTCTAATAATCCTATTTACGTTTTTCTAAATCTTTTACAATATTCTGGTGGAACTTAATACAATTCGTTTCACTTTTTTTTAATATTAATAATAATTATTTAAAATATAATTCTAATATTTACA
>NW_006264167.1:0-209 GCF_000469605.1 Apis dorsata
TCTTTCCCGCTTGCAACGCGCACCGGAAGTCTCATGTATCTCCAGTATCTTCGGAGATACAGCATTTTTTTTGTATACATTATGAGGTTTAAATTGTTTTCTCTCCTTTAAACTTTCTTTCAACTAACCTAAAAAATATCTAATTTATTTTTATGCCGCACAATTTATTGAATATTTACCTTTTAATATTGTATTCACAGCAATAATAT
>NW_006264167.1:499-875 GCF_000469605.1 Apis dorsata
CAATTATTTTCCTTTCGATCGACCAATCCTCACTATCAGGGACTTTTTTTAAAATTCAATTTAATATGATTGATTCATAAAGAGCACAGAGAAATATTATTTATTTTATTGCTTTGTACACATTTCCAACGTCATTATCATTAAAACATGAATTATATATACCGTACATATAAAAACGGCCTTATCTCCGAAGATACTGTAGTTACATGGAACTTCCGTTGCGCGTTGAAAGCGGGAAAGATTGCTCTTTACACTCCGTTTTCACCGGTTACGCTAAAACAAATGGTTCATACGCAATGGCCGTATAAAGAAAAGGAAATTTTAGAATATTTGAAAAAGTGCCTTATTAAAACGGCTGTATCTCCGAAGATACTGG
>NW_006264168.1:0-209 GCF_000469605.1 Apis dorsata
TTTAAGATTTGATGTAAATAACTAATTTGTACGAAATGACAATTAATACAATTAATACAATTACTCAATCTGTAAAATATGGTCTTTATTTTGCTGCGTCATGGCCGGGAGCACCATTTTCGATTTTACATAAATTTTTTTGGACAATAGTTTTTTGTGCGCTTCATATTTCTCAATACAGTTATTTAATTGTGCATTATAAATATGAT
>NW_006264168.1:386-5240 GCF_000469605.1 Apis dorsata
TTTAGTTTAGTGTGCATTAAATTATTTATTGCTTGGACACAAAACACGTAAGTTTTTATATTGATTATTTATGAATTGAATTCTTTTTGAATCTGATTTTTATATTCACAAAATTTTCAAAATTCTTTAAATTCAGATTGTTTATTTTTATTTTATTCATAATAAATTTTGTTATCTTTTGAAAAATACCTCAAGTTTGTAATTAATAATAATAATCATAATAATTAATAGTAGTAATCATTTTTTTAAGTTTGTTAAATTTTTATGCTTTCGTTTTTTTTTGTATTTTTTCTATATGAATTTTGTTATAGATTAATTAATTTGTATCATTAATCAATAATAAATCAATAATAAATTTGAAATCTAAATACAAAATTGATTGAATTATTGATTGAAAAGCGAAATTCTTATATATTATTCAACATTGCAATGTATTTTTTATTTGGTTAAGAATTTTGAGTTGAACAAAAACAGCAAAAATTTTTAATTTTTAATTCAAAAAACTTAATTAAAAAGTTTTTTTCAAAGAATTTCGTATACTATCATTAGAAAAATCATATTTTAAAAATATTTATATATATATATTATATATATATATATTATTTTAAAAATTTATTTTATTCTTAGAAATATAATATTATAATAATTTTGAATGAATGATTATATTCTTACTTATTACGTTTTTCTAAATTTATGTAACGCAAGCAATGATTTTTATATTTTTTTATTATATATACATTGTATAAAATATATGTATATTATATTATATATATGTATATATTTTATAATTATTTTTAAATATTTTTCTATTATATTTTTATGAAATTATTATAGTACATATATTGTAGTTTTTCTATTGAACATAAATTTATTTGAATTGAAAGAAATATTATTTCAAATATTTTTAATTGCAATGTTGTGCAAATTTTAACTTTTAAAAAATGATTTATTTTTATTAATGATTTTTTTATTTCTTCTTTAATGATTTTAATAACAATAATTATTGTGTTTGAATTAATTTATTTTATAAGAATTTAATTTTCAGTATTCCAAAAAGATTCCAAAAAGATTTGTTTTGTTTTATAATTAATGAAAATTATAATTATTCCTTTCACTATGCAAATATGTATTTAAAAGATTATTTTTTTTCGTTTAAGTAAATAAATTTATTTCGCGATATTTTATTTATATATATTAAATTTTATTTTATGGTACATTTTATGCACAAAATGCCATTTTTCAATCATTTAATAATTAAATATGTATTTAATAGAAAAATTTCATTATTTTAATTATATTTGTATTGAATTTTATATTTTCGTTTTTTTTTTAATTTTTCATTTTAAATTTTACAATTTTTTTATATTCATATATATAAAATTTAATAGATTAATCATTATTTATGAATAATACTACATAATATGTAATTAATTTAATGTAATAATAATAAGCAAGTTTTTCTCTAAATTCTGAAAATCCTTTATTTTAATTTATTTTTTAATTTGTAATATTTATTAAAATAATAGCAATTAATAATTATAATTTTTTTTCTTTAATGGAATAATATTTGTTAATTTAAATTATTTATTATTATATCAAGATATATTCTATTTTAAAGTAAAGTTGTTAATTTGATTTTTCATTTTGTTAATTTTTTATTATTTTTCAAGTATTAGTTAATACTTGAAAAAACTTTCAAATACTATTTTTATATTATTATAGCGAAATAATAATTGAATATATGTATAATATTTGGAAACTATATAAGCAAGTTGAAAATAAACTTCATTATTCTAATTAAAATCATTATTTACAAAAAGAAATTTATTTATTTATTTCATTGATTTCATTGATTTAATTTTAATGATTTAAAATATATTTGTGTAAATTTTGTAGTTTTCCTTCTACATATAATTGCTATTTGGCTTTAATCAAAATATCAAGAAAAATTTGTTTAATATTGCATATGTTTTTGTAGTTTAAAAAATTCTATTGACTTTAACTTTAACATGTCAAAAATTATTTTTCTAATTAATTTCCAAAAAATTTTAATCATCGCCCATTAAAAAATTATTAATAAAAAATATATCAATGATATTATACAAATTTCCAATAATTAATTAAAATTGGATTCGGATTATGTTATATTATGTTATATTATGTTATATATAATTTTGTTTTACAACGAAATGATCGTATTTTAATTTAGCCTAATTAAAATTAATTTATGGAAAAATAAAAAATTCATTTTTAACAAACTTGTATTGAAATATTTATTAGTATAGATTATATAAATATTATATAAATATGTCAACATTGTACAATTGTACAATAAAAATTGTAAATATTAGAAATTATCTATTAATTATAACATAAATTTTCATATAAAATTTAATTATTTATCTTTTTTAATAGAAAACTCCTTAATTAGCATACATAGTTATGCATATCAATAATAGAAAATTTTGTACAAAAGAATTTATATAAAAAAATATGTCTAAAAAATAATTTATATAACTAAAAATATATTATATTTATTAATATAAATATTTATAAATAAAAATAGTATTTCTTGAGAATTTGAAAATAATCACAAGAAATATAATAAATGATTTACTCAAAAGCATTTATATAATCTTTGAATAATATACAATTTTTAAATGGAGAAGATCTGTTTTATTATTTCCATTAATTCTAACTTGAAAAATTAAATTTTTTATATTTATTAAATAGAATTTTTATTTCAATGAATGTAAAAACTTCAATAAATAAAATTCCAAAAATAAATTTTTAATAAATATTTTTGAAATTTATCTTTGTACCTTACATAAAGCTGTATTCCAGATATTCCAGAAAATATATTAAGATTATTATTAAAAAATGATGGTGTACAATTTAAAAAATAATTAATTAATTAATTTAAAAATTATGTTGGTTTATAATTTAAAAATGATTAGATTAGGTTAAATAATAATCTATTAAAAAAAAATAGCGGCGCAATAGAAATAAAATCTTACTCTACATCTCGCTTTATTTAACACAAATTTTAAGTTTCAACTCTTATATCATATCATTTTTTGTTTAGTTTTTAGAATTGATGTTCTAAAAACTTCTATATATTAACATGCTATACATAACAAAATTATTCAAAATATTATTTTTTCAAAATATTTCAAAATTATTGAAATCAGTAAAATGTGTTTTACTGATTTAAATATAAAATAATTAGTTTTCTTAAAATAATTTTTTAAATTAATTTTTTAGTTAATTTAATAATTAATTTATTTGGTTTAATAGAATTATAGTTCGCAATAGTTTAGCAGAATTTGAGTTAAAATTATTAAATTTTAAAATTATGATCATTTTGATGATATAGCAATTATGTTCTTTTTTAATTTTATGTGGAAATATTATATCAATGCATACAATTCATAAAAGACTAGATTTGAGTAGAGTTATATTATATATATTAGAATTATATTAGATTTTAATAAATCTCTACTCAAGCATTTTGTGAATTTTATAATTATTATAATTTTATAACATCAATCGGAGATTTATTTACATCAAATCAATAACAATATTTTGTTTTAATAAAAGCCATATGTGAATAACATTTTAATATTTGTGTCACATCATATTTTGATTGAAAATAAAACCTTTTTGACATTTTTATTTCTAAATTTTTATTTTTACATTTTTGTTTTTACTATTTGATCATTTAAAAATAACTGAAATTCATTCTAATTATTTTTTTCAGCATTTATCGGTATTTTCAATCTTTGAGTTTAGTAAATGTATCAATAAGATGTATGTATCATAATATTAAAAAATATTTTATATATATATTTATACAATATATATACATATAGATACTATACGTATGTCATATATGTTATATGTTATATTATATAGACAAATATTACAATATTACCTTTTCAAGTTCTTTTAATTTTTTATTTTAATGTTTAAATGAAATTAAAAAAATATCATAATGATATTAAATTTTAAAAGTTAGAATATATTAAAATTGAGAAAAAATACTCAACTAAATTCAATCGAATTTCAACTTAAATTAAAATCATTAAATTTAAGATGACGTTAAAAATTAAATTAAAACTAAAAAAATTAAATTAAAACTATCACCATTTATAAGTGATTTGCAGAATTTAGTGAATGATATAATATAAATGTCATTAAAAAAAAAAAAATTATATTCGAAACAATATTTTACAGTCTGGTTCGTAGTATTTTATCAACTATGGAAGAAGAATGTCAAAAATATGCAATAATGGATACGGATAATTTAATATCGAAGACAGCTTATTTATCTTATCGTTTGACGAGTATTGTAATGTGTACTTGTGTAACATCTACCGTTTGTTATGCAATTGGTATTTTTTTGCATCAAGAAGTTAATGTAACTAAATCTCGAGAATTATTATTAAAAATGGACTTACCTTTTGATACTAATAAATCGCCCATTTATGAGTTTGTAATAATTATACAATATTTTTATCAAGTATCGTCAGCTTTTATGTTTGGTGTATTTACTGCATTTCTTTTGATGATAGTAAGTATTAATGGTAAGCTATTTTAAATTTCTTTTATTTGATTGAGATATCTTATTCTTAAAACAATTTTGTTTGTTAAGAAATAAGTTTAAAATGTATTACATGTACACATTTTATATGATATATAAAAAATATTCCTTTTTAAAAATAATTTAACAATTTAATCAGAAATAATATTATTTTTTGATGTTAAAATATATTGTAATACAATTAAATTTTATTTATATAGTTTTTATTAATTAAAAATTATATAATAATATATATAATATTATATATAATA
>NW_006264168.1:5511-10657 GCF_000469605.1 Apis dorsata
AGAATATTTATATTAAGATAATAAAAATGATTATAATGAAATTTATATATATTTTTTTTAGAAAATTAAAATGGGTAATATTTTGTAATTCTTGCATGCGCATTTACATACACACACACGCGCACACATGTGTATATATATATAATAGTTGAATATTTTGATCAATATGAAAACTTCAAAAAATATTTTAAATAAAAATTGTAGAATATGAAAAGAAATAAAATATGCTGATTATTTAATGCTAAGGTTAAATAAATAACATTAAATTTTCAAATCAAAATCCAAACATTTTATTGCATATTTTTATAATTGACTTCACATAATTTCCAAAATATATTACGTGTTCGTTTATTTATATAAACTCGAGATAGATTTAGAATTTTAATTTTCACAATTGATATACTGTTTGCATTAGCATTATTCGATATTTATAAATAGATAAATAGATAAATAAATAAATATTTATATTATAAATAGATTATTCAGATTTTATACATTGTAATAATAATAGATGAATTTTTTATATTTTTTTTAAAATGTTTTTAATTCGCAATTGCGAATAATTTGTCTAATAATATGAAAGTTGCGACATTTATCTAATAATATAAAAAAGACAACAAAAAACAAAAACAACATTGTATAATTAAAAATAATAATCTTAAAGAATTTGCTAACAATCCTGAACTCTTTAAATAATGATTGATTGAGTAAATCGTATAGATATTTTCTTTTGAACTTTTTAAAAAAAATTTGAAAAGTAGTTTACATTGAACAATTTACATAACTTACAGTTGAATTCTTATTTATTTATTCATTGTTGATTTATTATTGTTTGCTTTTCTCTACTCTAGAAATTCTTAAGATATTTCTAATATCGTCATTTCTCACATTTAATTTTAGACTGAAATTTAATAAGTTCTATTTTTTGAATTTCGTATTTATTTTTAATCTATATTTTTAATCTATATGTTCAAATTGATTTTATTATAGTTTTATAAATTAGAAGTTTGTTGTTTATATCTAGTTTTAATTTTCTTCCAGTTTCTCCTTGTCATTTTTATTTGTTTGATTTTTATATGTTTCTTTTTTCGAATTTAATTTACTATCCAGGTACAAATGAAGATATTTAACAGATTCCATTGGACAAATTTGTAAAAGCTAATTTTAATTAAAGAGAGTTGATTTCTTCTTAAATATGAATGTGATATGTGAATATTTTGTTGGATTTATTTGAATTTTATTGTCGTCCATCTAACTTTCGATTTTTTAAATCTTTGTAGATTTTTTGATGCAATTTCGATATTTTTATGCGTAAAAAGAAAATTTTTATGTGTAAATTTTTATATATAAATTGTTTGTAAAATTATATATTTCGATATATTTTTGTTAATAAATTTAACATAAATGACATTTGATTGATTAAATTTTCTATTAATTTTTTCAGTTTTTTGTGTATATATATATTTATATGTTTGTTTTGTCCATATGAATATGATGATGATTGATTTGTATTTATTTTATGGCTTTAATATAGATTTTATTATTAAATATTGAGTTTAATGCTTGATATATTTGTTTTAATTAGTATGATTTGTTTATTAAATCTTGACATTTAATAATTCTACGTCTAATTATTGGAAATACTTTCTTTATTAATTTTTTTTTTATAAATACAGTTTTTCTAATTGGCTGGGTGATTTTTTCTGTAGTTGGAGCACATGGCATTTCCTTTTATTCAATGGATAATTAGTTAAGAGATATGAATCTTCATATTTAACGCATATTGGAGATTTGTTGCAATAATTTCTTATAAAATCATGACTTTGACATTTGGTGCATTGCGATATTATTCATTTTCGAAAGTTTAATTTTTATTAATATATTGTATATAATGGTATTATAATATTATAAATTTTTTTAATATTACCAATTGTTTGAATTTTATTACAAACATTGTTAAGGGAATTGCAGTACTACTTTTTGTAAGATTAAAAATTTACTTTCTTTTCTTTTTTGAAAATTTAATGTATTTTAATGTATTTTACATTTAATTTCGAATGTAATTATTTTAATACAATTTTAAGATTTTTTCAGTTTTTTATTAGTATAATAGTTATTTTTTCTGAAAATTTTTATTGACTTATATATATCTGAAGAGAATATTTATAGTTTGATCTGTTTGTTTTTTTATTGTTTTAGGAGGAATTCTTTGAGTCTATTATTTATTTAAAAATTTCTAATATTAATTTTGCAAATTGCAACAGTTTTGCAATTCGAATAAAAATAATATAGTTAAAAATAAAGAAGTTTAGAAATAAATTTAATGATTTCAATTTTCATTTCTTGATTTAGGTTTTGTCTATCTATTAGATAATTGTGAATCATCCCTTTTCATGTTGCTTTATAATTTTAATCATTGCTTTTATGTTTTTTTTTCCCCAATTGATTACAAGTTTCTTTACTTTTTCTTAATTTTCAATTATTTTTTTCGTTTCTGTATCCGAATTAAAAATTTGAAACTCACTTTTATTATTGGGATTGATTTTTTCTTGTTTTCTGATAGTTGCTTAATTATTTTAATTATTTTAATTAGTTAACCATTATTTTGCATTTCTAATACACAAAATATAGATTTAATATTAATAATAAGCCCAGAAAATATTGAAACGTTAAACAGATTTCATCAATATTAATTCAAAATATTATTTATTATTTTAAATGTTATCTCTTGTTATTTTTTTTACATTCAATTGATATATTTATTTGAAGCATTCGAAACGAAAATAATAATGAATGAATTTTATATAGATACTCCAGATAAATTTATTAAAAAAAAAAAAAAGTATTTGTTATCACTCTCAAATAAAATTTTTTTTATTATTAAATTTAATTTGCTTTCAATTAATTGAAAAATGTATAAAATATGTTTTATAGTAAATTTATATTCTTTATTATATCCTTGTATTCAGTACTTTCTTAATTTATTTTGTTTTTTATTTACTTATTTATGTATTTCAAATATATTTATCAGGCATAGACTATGTTAAATAGTCCAAAAATATCATTCATTTTATTTTGTTAATGTTATTTCATATAAAGAATAAAACACTTTTTCTTAATTAAATAGATCATATATAATATAATAAATAAATATTTTATTTCGATATTTTTTTGAAATTCGAATCATTGACTTTTATTACTTAATAGATATATTAAAATGGAATACAATACAAAATTTGATCAATAAATTTTTCAAGATATTATAAGATATAACAAATTACTTAACAATTAAAATTGATTTCAAGTTTTGTTAATGATTTATAATAATATGAAATATTTATAATAATTTAAATTATAATTTCAAATATTAAAAAGGATATAATAAAGCGGATATAATAAAAGGATATAATAAATTCATTACATTAAAATCATTTTTTTAGAAATTTTGAAAATTCTAAAGAAACAAACAAAAAACATAATCATAAAAAAAATGAAGATTATTTCAAAATATAAAAATTGTATGATTTCTTTATAGATGTTATAAATTGTTAGTTTAATTTCATATATATTAAATTAATTTCTATAGTTTATATAAGAAAAAGAAGTGGATTTATTAATAAACTAATTCCCAAAAATGTTTTAAAAAATCATATATATTGTAAGTATTTGTTTTCTAAAACAAAATAAATAGTTATCTATCATAATATATTTATCGTAGATCTCTAAAATTTTTCTTAATCTATATAAAAATTTGAATTATAAATTCTAGTAATATAATTTAAAAAATTATGAAAAATATAAAAAATAAAGATTTTATAAAAAATTATATTATTTACATAAAAATGTTTGGATTTTACAAATTTTGAAAAAAATTCATTTCTTATGCTTTGAAGATACTGAAAAGCTAATTGTAATTAGTCAATCATGCAAATTTAGAATCATAAATCACTTTCAAAATTTAACAATAAAGAGTATGCTATAGATTTTAAATTTGATGGAAAAGTCACGCTGACAATCCTTCAGTTGGACCCAACTTTTATAATCAAGAAAATTTCGAAAATCATTTTTTACGCACATTCTACTTTTTTTTCATTTGATAAATCAGCATAAAAAAATGCAAATGTTTGATAAAAACTTTTAAAAGCGCGAACATTTCCCTTTTTGAATAGAGTCGAAAAATACAAGTTCAGGCAAACATAGTTCAGAGTTTAAATAGTATAACATAGAGTTAAAAGATACTGAAAAGAGAGAGAGTACAAACACAACATAGAAGACACAGATACACAATCTCTCTGAATTATAAACGAACACAATTAGCAGACATAATGCACTTATTCATGATAATCATAAATATCACATCACACATATCGTAATTCATGATTAAAATTATTAAAGCATAGTATTTTTATATCACAACCTCATTTTCAATATAATATAATAATAGAGTCAATGAGCATTCTAAATTAAACGATTGTCATTCTCTAAAATACAATACATGTTTATTGTTAAAGATTCTCATTTATCGTTTATAAACACAATATCAAATCGACATCGATATTTTCACATCTATCGATTCAATTAACATGAAAATAATATGACACTATGTTCTATAATTTTTAATTGTTTATATATTTATACATCTTTTTTAATAAGATAAAATGAATGAATATTTGTCATTATATAAGTAGCAGACAATTATCTTTTGAACATTTAAATTATTAGTATTATGGGATCGTAATAAAATAAATATATAAAAAAAATAAATTAATCAGTTTATTATATATTATATAGTTTTACTTTTGATCGAGTTTTCATTTCGTTTTTTAATATGAAAACATTTTCAATTTTCGAGAAAATTTAATTGTAATGTATTGAAGTAGATATTTTATTTTTTAAAATAAGTTTAAATAGATTATTAGATAATATTTTTTACGAATTTATAATATTTTAAAGATTGATAATTTTTTAGTTAAAATTTAAAAAAGACTTTTTTTATTTTGTAATATATAATCATGTACATTTAAAGTTTGGAGAATTTTCTTAAAAATATTTTTAGAATACTATTCGATTTCAAAAAAAATTTTCAATTTAAATTTGACATTCTTCGAATTGTTATGTGTTCTTTAATATGTGTTAATTTTTACAT
>NW_006264168.1:11563-12866 GCF_000469605.1 Apis dorsata
GTCGGTCTGTAAAATATGGTCTTTATTTTTCTGCGTCATGGCCAGGAGCACCATTTTCGATTTTACATAAATTTTTTTGGACGATAGTTTTTTGTGCGCTTCATATTTCTCAATACAGTTATTTAATTGTGCATTATAAATATGATGCTCTTACAGAAATAATAGATAATATAAGTATTTGTCTGCCACATAGTTTAGTGTGTATCAAATTATTTATTGCTTGGACACAAAATACGTAAGTTTTTTATTTTGATTATTCAGTGAAATAAATACTTGTATATATAAAATTAAAAATTGAAATCTAATTTTTATATTTATGAAAATTTCGAAATTTTTAAAATTTAGATTACTTATTTTTATTTATTAAGTTTTGATGCCTGAAATTCGTCGACATAAATTAATAATAATAATATATTTTTTGTTTGCAAAAAATCAAATTTTTATATTTTATACTTTCTTTATAAAAACTATTGTAATAAATTGATGAATTTGTATTAATTAGAAGATTATGTATCAACTAAAATAAAATCTATATATAAAGTTGATTGAATTATTAATCATATATGTTTATACAAATTATTTTTATTATTAATAATAATTTATAATCAATTATCAAAATTGAAATATGATAAAATTAGAAAAAGTTATTAAACTAGATAATTATTGGAAATTGGTATAAAATATAAATTTAGATTGAATTAAGTTATTATTTATAATGATTTAAAATAAATAATACAATAATAAATAATATAATATAAATATCATTAAAAAAATTGTATTCGAAATACAATATTTCACAGTTTGATTCGTAGTATTCTATTATCTATGGAAGAAGAATGTCAAAAATATGCAATAATGGATACAGATAATTTAATATCGAAGACAGCTTATTTATCTTATCGTTTGACGAGTATTATAATGTGTACTTGTGTAGCATCTACTGTTTGTTATGCAATTGGTATTTTTTCGCATCAAGAAGTTAATATAACTAAATCTCAAAAATTATTATTAAAAATGGATTTACCTTTTGATACTAATAAATCGCCCATTTACGAGTTTGTAATAATTATACAATATTTTTATCAAGTATCAGCAGCTTTTGTGTTTGGTGTATTTGCCGCGTTTCTTTTAATGATAGTAAGTATTAATAATAAGCTATTTTAGATTTCTTTTATTGAGATATATTATTCTGAAGAGAAATTTTTTTGTTAAGAGATTAGCTTAAAATATACACATATATTTTATAATAATATATAAATAAATAAATCTATATATATATATTATTTATATAATATATAAATAT
>NW_006264168.1:12968-15530 GCF_000469605.1 Apis dorsata
TTATATATCAATACATATGTAATATGCAAAGATTGTATAGATATATTATATTTAATATATTTATGTATATATATATATATATATATATATATATACAACATGTTATATGTCTGATCGAAATGAATTAAATATTTTTATATAATTAAATATTTTGGTTAATATGAAAAATTAATATAATATAATTAATACTTTATTGCATATTCTTATAGATGACTTTATATAATTTTCATACAAAATATAATACATATTTGTTTAACTTATGTAAATTCGAAATATTAATTTTCAAAGTTGCATACAGTATTGTCCAATTTTTTAATAAAAAGATAAATTATTCGGATTTTATACATTAATAATAATAATAATGGATGAATTTAATATTCATGATTTATTTATTTTAGAAGAAAAAATATTCATTTCTATTTCAAATGAATTTTTTCTATATTAAATTTAATTTTGTTTGCTTTCAATTAATTGAAGAGTATATAAAATATGCTTTATAGACATGTTAGTTTTTTATGAAATATTTGTAATATTTTCTTAATTTGTTTTTCTTAATTTAAATGTTGTTTTTATTCATTCCTTTTTCATACATTCCTAGTAATATTTTATCAGGCATATATTATGTTAAGTGGTCCAGATATTTTGTTAATTTGTTAATATTATCTATTTCAATATTTTATATGAAAAGTAAAATATTTCTTAATACATTAAATAAAATATACATAATAGATAAATATTTTATTTTGATAATTTTTTTAGAATTAATTTTAAAATTAAAATTAATTTTGTTTTAAAACAAAATTAGAATTAATTTTGTTTTATTACTTAGTAGATATATTAAAATGGAATACATGGATAAATTTTTTTTAATATTTGATTTCTAAAAAAAAATTATTTTCTAAATTAAAATCAAAATTTGATGAATAAATTTTTTGAATTGTCACAAATTATTTGATGATTATTTTTATTAATTTTATAATATTTTGTTTAGTGATTTATAATAATTTAATTTTTATTTTTAACAAATAATAAATTTTCTTTCTATATATAAATAATTTTAAATGGAAATATTTGAATTTTAATATATTTAAAATAGATTAAAAGAAATTATCATTTTACAGAATAATCAATTCTTAATTCATTATATTGTAAATATCACTTTGCATATTTAAAATTATTATATATTATATATTAATATTAACAAATTCATAATTAATAGAAAGAAGAAAAATATCATAATATAATAAAAATAAAAATTAAAAATTAAAAAATATGTTCAATTAAAGACATAAAATAAATAAAAAATTAAAAATTTTTGCAGCAAAAATCAATTTTATAGAAATTTTCTTTTACATTAAAATTACTTAAATCTGAAAAATAAAAGCAAGTTATTTTGATTATTTTGATTATTATTTATTTATTATTTATTAAATAATCATTATCATCATATAATTTGATTTTCTATAAATGATTTTTTATTTCATTCATTTTTTATTTCATATTTTATTTCATAAAATATATCAAGAATAAATTGAAATTAGTAGTAAACTGACTATATTGAAGCATTGCAATATAAAGGATTAATGTGATATAAATTCTATCTTATTATTTATTTTTCCTGAAATTATTTATTATAAGAAATTATAGGTTTATAATTTTTACAATATAATATTTTTCGATATTAATAATTATATACATAGAATATACATATATGATAAAATAAAAATTCAAGTTTTATTAAAATAATTCCAGTCATTACATCTATCACAATATTTATACTTTGATTGATATTATATCATGTTAAATAAAATATATTTTTTAATATGTTTATTTTATTGAAAATAAAAAATTCTTATTTTTATTTTAGTTAATAGTTATTTCTTAGTAATAGTTATTATTTTATTTTAATAGTTTTAGAAATTGTCTAAATGCATGCATTTGATAATTTTAGCAAAACATTACCTATTTTTTAATATAAATTCTATATATTTTTATAATGTATAATTGAGATAATAGCTAATATAAACCATATAATATTATTTAATTAATTATTACTGTTTACAAACAAAAAATTTATTGCTTAGAAGAAGATTTTTTAAGAATATGTTAAGAAAATATGTTAAGAAAAATTCAATATTAAGAAATTAATAATTTAAGTTATATATCTTTCTTAAATTTAATATCTTTCAATAAAAAATGTGCAATTATATTGAAACTTATTTTATTTAAGAATTGAGATTATCATATTTAGGTACTTCATGTAGGATGTCAAATCGATATCATGTGTCAAATATTAATGAAAACTACTCATAGAGATCAAAAGAAATTAAAATTCTTTATTAAAAGGCATCAAGAAATTATCCTATTGGCAGATAAAATTGAAAAGTTTTTTACTTATATAGCACTTAGTCAACTTATATCAAATACTCTAATTACTTGTTGTTTGGGTTATCTTATAGTAATTGTAAGTAACACTGTTATATCGTTATATTATTGTATACATAATAATAATAATAATAATAATAATAATAATAATAATAATAATAATAATAATAATAATAA
>NW_006264168.1:15666-27600 GCF_000469605.1 Apis dorsata
GTTGTGTCTTCGAATATGAACACAATTGTGATTATAAAAAATTATATTTGATTCGTTAAAGAATTTGAATTCATAAACTTTCCTAATTTTGAGTGAAAAATTGAGAGAATTATCTTTATCCGTGATTTGATTAATTTCAATAAATTAAAAATTTTCATTTTTTTCAAAGATCTTAAAAATATTATTCAATAATTTTATTTTTTAATTATGATTTAATTTGTAGAATGCAAACATCTTTTAAAGATAGACAAGTATTTTTTTATTTTTTTATATTTTCTTATATTTAATATTAAATAATATTATGAATATTAAATATTCGTAAAATATCTTTGGAAATTTGAGAATAAACGAAACAAATTTAGAGAAAACAAATGCAAAAATTGATGTAAAAAATAATACGATAAATTGAATGATTAAAATTATTCTGTCTCCACCTTGCTTTATTTAAGATTAAATTAAATTACTTATAACTTAATTATAACTTAATTATAAAATGAGGTAACAATATTTTTTTAATGATGATTACACAACTTAATCAATTGTATCATTTTTACACAATTTAATATTTTATTTAATAAAATTAACGCAAATTTAATATATTTACATATACATATTAGATGAACAATTATTCATACAAAGAAAATTCAATAAACAAATGCATTCAATAAAAAATCCATATCCAGTAGTAGAATATAGATTTTTTTTGTTCAATGTTTATAATCCAGCTAGTTTGAAGCTGAGAGCTTTGAGTTTTGAAACGGATGTTACGATAGATTAATTAATTTAATTAATTAATAATTTAATTGATTAATAAATTAAATTTAACGAACATGACGTCGTGGTTATTGGCGTTTGTTTCGGACATTGACAAAATTATATATTATATAGTTTTGAAAAATTCCTTGTATTTAAGTATTTATTAATGATATAGAAATAGCAATTTTATATTGTGTTAAGTATAAATATTATGAATTATATTTAAATTAATTGGAAATTAATGAAATTAAATTTCCTATTTATAAAGATTAATTAATATACGCTTGCGTATACATGAAATAAAAAAACAAATAAAAGAATCTAGTTATAAGAATATAAAGATGCAAAATATAATTTTTTTTATTTTAATTATTTATAAATATACACGATTTATAATAAATAATAAAAAATAATAAATAAATAAATACTATAACATTACATGTTTCACACTCAATGCTCTATTAAATTTATATTTTATAAAAAATTAGAGTTGAATCTATTCTACACCCGGTTTTTTTTATTAAATAATTATTAGTTCAATTATTACATCATGTTGCATTTATGTTGTACTGATAATCATATATTTATATAAACAATTGATAAGTAACTATTGCATGCTAATTTTTTTAATTTAGCATATCGTATCATAGATGCATACATATACGCGAAATTTAATTTAATAATAATAATAATTTTTTGCATATCTCAAAAACTGCAAAAGATTTACTTAATTTAATTAAGGAAAAGTTTCTGAGGATGATATTCTTGATAAAAATAATATACAATATAAGGTTATGATCATTAACATGATGATTAAAATAAATAATTATTAAAAAAATTAAAAAAACTAGCTTTTTATAGCTTTATAGTTTTTTTAGTTGCAAAAATTTTAATAATTTTAAAAATCTTAATAATATATATTTTAAATATATTAAAAAAATAACAAAATGATTACTACATAATATATTATATATTAAATCATTTTGTAGATATATTTTTTTAATTATCAGATAAAACAAAGAGAAATATAAAATGTGAATACAAGAAATAAAGGAATAATTAAAAATAATTAAAAAAGAGAAATAATTAAAAATCATAATTCTGATTGAATAACAATCATTGATTTTATCAAAGATATTAAAAATGTTTAGTACAAGCAAATTTTTTATACTTATGTTTCTTAAGGAACAACAATATTTTATTATATATTATTATTATAATGTATTTGCACGAAAATATATAATAACAAAAAAAAATTTAATATTACAGACATTACATCTTGGTAATAATATAATATTAATAAAATATATCATGTTTTATGTTGCTGTTTGTTCAGAAGCATTTATATATTGCTTCGCTGGAGAATACCTGAGTATCAAGGTTATTAAAAATACATATAAATATATTGAAATATCAAAATGATCAATTTTTTATTACATTTTTTATCATGGGTAATATAACAAATATTTATTTATGTATTTTTTTATATTGTTCTAACAAAATAATATAATTTTATTTAATCAGATAGTAAATTTTTAAATAATATATAAAGTGCTATAATTTAATTTCATATTAAAAAATTTTAATAAATCATTTGTTGTGTAAAAAAATGAGATAAATTTGAATGGTTTCGAAAAGAATATAATTTCATATATTTATAAACGTTAAAAAAAATGAAGTAATATAATATTCATTTAATATTAATATTAAATGATATATGATAATATATTAATGTACTAAATGTAATTTTCATAACAAAATATTATGAATGAATAATATAAAGAAACTAAAGGAAAATATTTAGGAGATTATTTTAATTTCAAAATTATAAAATCTACACGATTAATCTTATTTTTGCTAAATGTATTAATACTCATTTTATTTAAAATTATTTTTTGCATGTGCTAATTGACATTGGTTATAGCTTATCATTAATTCCAACAATAATACAAAAATTTGTAATTTTTTAAAGTTATTGATATATATACATGCATGAAACGTTGATTATATTTGCTATTGTTAGAATTTTGTACATTTTTAAATTACATATTTCCAAATTGACATTTTGAAATTTTTAGCTAAATATCTAATTTTAGATATTTAGAACATAAATTTATTTTTCTTGATATCATTTTTGAGTTATGTTGTTATAACAAAAGAATAATTATTTTTATACATTTACATTTAAAAAAATTAATTATATAATACATCAAATCTCAGAGTTGTTAGAATCGATATTTCCAGAAATAAATTCTGGAGAAAAATATATTTCGACATAATATTACTATCTTTGTTAAAGATTGATTAATTCATTGATTTTGTGTTATTTATTTTATGGTTATATTTATTTATTATGGTTATATTATTTATTTTATGGTTATATTTTATTTGTAAATGATTAGATTATATTCTTTTCAAAATCAAAATATTTTATCTTAATATAGTTATCAATTTACGAATTATTTATCAATAGATTAAAAGTAATATATTTAGTATGGGAATAAAATAATATTTTTCCAATATTATTTAAAATTTTTTTTTTATTTTTTTATATTTTTATTATCTTAAAATATTATTTTAAAAATAACAATACTTAAAAAAAATTATTATTAAAATAACTTAATTTTTAATAACTTTTTATTTAAATCTTTTTTAATTAAGTAAAAACATGTATTTTGTAATCAAATTTTTCAAATGAAATATAACAGGGAATTTAATTATTTATAGTAATACGTTAATTATTTATAATATTTATCTATAGTAATACATAATAAATAAATTAAAAATACATTATATTTTTTATTCAATTTATTGTATAGAACTTATAAAATTATAGCATTTTGTTTATTGTATAAAATAATATATTCAATATAATAATATTTCATACTATAGCTTAAAACTATCGAAATTATGTTTTAAAATGACTTAAATAATATAATATTTATAAAGAATATTACAAATATAAAAACAATGAAAACAATTCTTTTATACGTTTTTGTTAAGATTTCCTTTATCAGTTATTAACAATTTTACATAAAAATACTACATAAAAATGCCAATCGAAAATTATTATATATCTTCATTGATTAGAAAGAAAATTAACTTTAACATTTCTAAAATGTAAGCATAAACTTTAAATAAATATAAAGTACACTTATATTATCTTATGTTTCATTTTTATAATTTATAATATAATTATATATCCATTTAAAATCTTTTTGATTTGGAAAAGTTTATTAATTCGATACTATACACAAGTTTTCTTTTTCTTTTTTTTTTTCATTTGATCCTATTTAATGGAAACTCTATCCTATTTCTCGTTGAATTCTAATTAATCTATCTAATTAATAATAATAATAATTATCTAAAACTATTAATATTTAAATTCAATAATATGTTCATGAATTATTTAATATATTCAAATGAATAATTAAAAAATTTTAAGCTTTATTTATGATTAAACAATTGATTTTGTTAAACTTTATTTTATTATTAAATTCTTAATGTAATTTCGACATACTTACATTTTTTTTCTAAAAACATAAAACATAATATTAATATATGTTTTAATGCTTTCTTTTTAAAATTTTATTTTATTTTAGAGTAAATTGATTGCCGATACAGCATATGAATTTCTTTGGTACAACATGAATCCAAGTGAAAGTCGACTTTTAATACCCATAATATTGAGAGCCCAAAGAGGATTCACTTTTACTTTTGGAAAATTTGCAACTCTTTCCATGGAAAGTTTTACAGCTGTAAATATATAAAGCTATTTATATTTTTTGTTTTCAATGATTTTAAATTTATTTACGCAATTTTACCAATTTTTTTTATATAAAAGTAATATTAATATTGATTTTACTATTTATATTAGGTTGTCTAATAAATTCATATTGTTTTTAAATTGAAAGAATATCTTTTTCAAAAAAATAAATGAAAATTATTCTATTGTATTGTATATAGATATTATTTTTTGTTTCTTGTAATAATCAAATTAATAAATAGATGGTATTTAGAAAATATTGAAATAAAAAAATAATAATTTGTTGAATTTTGATAATGCTATTTAATTTTTTTGACTTAATTATTTTCTATTCAATTTTTCTTTCTTCTTTTACGAATTTATAATTGAGAATGAATATAGATCAAATTTAAATTTTAAAAACTAAAATATTTATATCTCAGCAGTTTCTTTAATTATATTTCTTTTTTAGAAATGATTCTTTGAAAGATAAATATATTTATAAAGATAAATATATGTTTCTTTAAATATAATTTATCTATTTTACTAAAGATAAATAGATTTTATTATTAATGCGTTTTACATTTTCCATTATAATTATTTTTATGTATATTACATTACTAGAGTATTAACATATTAGTAATTATATAATTGGGATACTAAATAAAATAAAAATCGATTCTAGAAATCAAAATAAATATAAAAATTGATATATAAAGATATTGACTATATATAATTTGAATATATATATAATATTGAATATATATATAAACTATAAAGTTGTAACAATTTAAATTTATAACATTAATTATAATATTTATAACATAAATTTATAACAAATTTATAACATAATAATATGAAACAGAGATAGAGTTATATTATTTCATCTAATGCAAATATAAATTTTGTATAACTTAATAAATAATTCTTTACAACTTAATAAATAATTAATAAATAATTTTATATTTTTATATATTTTATATTATCTTTGATGTTAGATTCGAGAATCGATTTTTTGAAAGATAAATGTATATAATACATATTAAATATTAATGATTTTATTTTTGACATTTTCTGTATGAAATTTTGGTGAATATATTATATATATATTCACCAAATATATTATATTATATATTATATTTTTTTTAATTTTTTTTAAAAATAATATTAGATATGGTATATTTTCAATTTAAGAATAAGAATAAGAAATTGTAATATTACTCTATATTGTAATTGTAATATTTACTCTAATATATATACTTACATATTTACTCTAATAAATTTGAAGCAATTTTTACTACAAGAAATATTCACTGAAATATATGTATATGTCTGATAAGAGTCGAAACTTTTTCATTGCTTTTAATGATTTGAAATTGTTTGCGAATTATAATTTATTTTGTTGTTGTTCAATTGACATGAGCAATAATGATATATTTAAATAAAATTTTTTCTTAAAATCAGCAAGATGTAAGAAAAATGTATTTATTAATTTGACATTTCAAAGTTTTAAATTTAAATTAAATGAAAGACAAAAATATAAATATAATAAAAACAAAACCCTAATTTATTATTATAGTATATTAGAAGAATTTATCTTAAAATAAAACGAAAGAAAAATGTAATCAACATTTTATTTTTTTTTTTAATAATTAAAAGAAAATGAACTTATTGGACAATTTAATAACGACATAAAATATAAAAATTTTCTTTTTCAGTAATTGAAATAACATTAATTTATATTTTTAGATGATGAAAGCATCAGGATCGTACATGTCTGTATTACTTGCAATGACTTAAAAAATATATTTGCAAATATTATAATGTAGTTTTTCTTAATTTTCTTAATTTAAAATATATTTACATTTAACTTGAATTAAATAAATTAATAAATAATAAATTGTTAATAACAATAAATGCTTGTATGTAAAGAAGACGCTAAAAGCTTCATGTATGTAAAAATAAAGACAAGGAAAATATTAAATATAGAGCATATATATAAATATAATTTTTGTTATAATTTTACAAAAATTTTTAATGTAAAACTTCATTTATATATATAACTTCATACATAATGATGAATGAATAATTCGTATAATTAAATCTATAATAATAATCCACTAATTTTTTTATTATTTATTATTTTTTTAAATATCCAGAGTTCATGTTTAAAACTATGAATTCAATTGCATATAAAGTTCATTTTTTGAATTATGTTATATTTTTGTTTTTTTCTACAATTGATATTTATACAATCGAAATGATACTTGGTATTAATTCAAATAATAAAAGTTTAAATATAACTCAGTTTAATCGAACATTGATAAAAATAGAATTTCAATAAATGGAGTTTATATAAATAGAGTTTTACTAACTTTCTAAAATATTTATACAATTTTTAAAATATTCTCTAAAAATATGAAAAATATAAATATACGTATGCACATATACAAATATATACGTACATATATGAATATTAATTAAATTTTATTTTTTTATTATTAATTAAATGCTCAATAAACAGTTTTGTAAATCATTACGTGCAATATATTTTGATTAGATTATTTAAGTAATTACATTTTATCATAAATAAATTTTGTTTTAAGAAAACCTAAAGATATTTCTAATAATTAGTATTTTAGAATGAGGAAATATAATTCATAATATTAGTTTTTTATATCAAAAATAATTAAAAGAGAATCATCATAATCATAACTGATAATCGTAAAAAAATTTTATTGAAATAAACTATAATTATATATAAAATGATTATGCAATTATAAAAAATTAAAATATAACTTTTTATAAAAAAAAAAAAATAATAGAAAAAGAAAATGAATGATTTAAAATATATTATTTATAATTTTTTTTTTTTTGAAAATGTAAAATAAAATACTAATATTTTTCTTGAATAAATGTAAATACATTATGACATATTCTATATAAACTTGATCGAATGTAAAGATATCATATAACATTCTATTCAATTAATAAAGCGGTCTCTTGAAGATTTTTTTTATATAATATTTATTATAATTTTATTATAATATTAAAATGCAAAAGTTTTGAAATATATAAATTTCGATAATTTTCATGATAGCATAACTATTTTTTTTAATTTAAATATTAAAATATCGATAAATGAAGCATTGCATTTTATAGTTTTTTTTATATCATATTTTTATGATTTAATAGATTCTTTAGATTATTTTAATTTAAATTCTCCAAAAAAAATTGAATATTAAACTTATTTTAAAGTATAAAACGAATACCAGCTTGAAATAAAGAAAGATATTTATGTAGATAAAAATTTTCTTTAGTGCATATTTATTTTTTGTATAATCAATAATGTTGATTGTTCATCTACGAAATTTGAAGAAGATAATTTATAATTATTTGTAATTATTTTTTATAAAAAACTTGCTTACATATCTTTGAATTTTTTTTAACTTTAATATTTTTCGTATTATATTTTTAATATATATATATTACTGATATTTATAGCTATTTTATATAAATTAATAGTTTTTATTTTTTGTAATTATTAACTCCAACTTATTCCTGGAGCTATGGGATATAATAATAAAATTAATTATTACGAAGTCGTTATTAAGTTCGATTCACTAGATCAAAGGCAAAGTTCATATGCCAATGACGGAAAATAAATTCAATTCATTAGACCAGAGACAAAATCCAAATACTATTGACAGTTGATAAGTTCGATTCATTAGACGATCAAGAGCAAAGTCCATATGCCAATGACGATCACTATCACTTCGAAATTCAAGTTATGGTTCTTGATGTTATGACAGTTCTTGCAGTTCCGATATTCTTGTTGTTTTTGTAGTTCTGTTTTTGTATTCTTACGTTCTTCTTATAATTCTGTGTTTTGTAATTCTCCAGATTTTGTAGTTCTGGCAAGCTTTTAAGGATTCTCCCTCAGACTGATACCTTCTGAAATTCCTGCCATGTTCCACTTGTAAGCTTGCGGATCTTTATTGAGGATACACAAGTATCCAATAATGCTGAAGACAATTTCTTGATTGAGCGGCATCCCGAATCAGAAAAAGCTGCTAGAATAAGTTCGAAAGTTACGCCACTGACAAGTTCCTTATTTTCTTAAAGGCTGTTCTGCACATGTTCGCACTTTCCTTCGGATAAAATGATGTTAATTGCCGGGAATGACTATAAAAATCATTTCAGGTAGCAAAACCATATTGCCATTCCAGTTATACTATAATTATATATAATTATATAGAATTATATAGAATTGTTCCAAAATGTGTAAAACAAATGGTTAACAATATTTCTCATAAAAAACATATTGTCCTTACATCCTAAGTGCAGATTTGGAGACCATTTATTCAGTAATTGAACAATAATTTTATTCAGTTATTTGAAGTAATTTTAAAGAATTATAAATGAATGATTTTATTGATATAATTTTATTGATACTATTTAATGATATTTCAATAAATTCGAAAAATTTTATTTTCTTCTATAATTAAATAATTTTTTTAATGCTAAATCTTATTTTGTCACAAAAAAACAATTAATTTATAACTAACAATTAATTTATAACTATTTGATATTTATGTTATGTATATTTTTTGTTATTATATAAGCATTATTTAAAAATATTTAAATTTGAAGTTTTGAAATTATGAATATATGTAAATATATTTTATTATGAATGACAATTCTAAGCAAAATTTTCTTTTTATTCTATAACTATTGTATTTATTTTAGTTTTATTTGATTTATATATATATTTTTTTATATATATGAATATTTATAAATACCTATTGAAATTACAGATTTTTAGATAGATTTTTATTTAAATTAATAAAATTCTAATTCAGATAATCTTAAATTCAACAAATGATAATAAAAATATTTAAATACAAATAGAAATATTTAAATATATAAAAAAAATTAAATATTACAAATTTTATAATATTATAATAATTAATTAACAAAAGATTATTTTATAAGAAAAAATTGTAAAGAAATTATGAATTTTCCATAAAATTTAGAAAAAATTTAACTAGACTATCTTAAAAATCTTAAAAAAAATTTATTAAAAGAAAAAAGTATATGAATGAAAAAAAAATTGAAAATTATTAAATCGTTTTGCAAAACTAAACATATTGAATATATCATTCGAAAAAATATACAAAAAAGTATTGAATTATTGAAAAAGTATCCTCATTCTCTATATCCTTTATTATCGTTGACATTTTAAATAACAATTTTGTAAATTGGAAAAATTTAATAATTTATTATATATTATAATAAATAAAGAGTGATAAAATATTCTGAAGAGAAATAATTTCAATGTAAACAAAACAAACAAAAAAATCCTACGATGATATATCAAATTTGATTTTACAGGGGATAATATTATATTATGCAAAATGATAAAAATATTGAAAAACAAATTACTTTTTTGGATTATATTTCTATAAATTGATATTTTTTTATTTATTTATCATTTAAATTTAATAATACATAATTTTTTCGGTCAAATTCGGATTTAGTAAACAAAATGTGTAAGAAATTTTTAAACAGCAATTGGTGTGTTTTATAATTTGTTTCATAGTTGCATTTATTTATATTGCATTTATTTTTCATATAAACATATAGTTTATTTTTCATATAAATCAAATTTATAAAAAAAAATATGAATTGCAAATTAATTTTCTTCTATAATTTTAAGAAAAAACAATTTATATGGATATACATATAAATACATATATAAAATGAATACAATATATTAATAATTTTGAGAAATATTGAAAATCATAGAATGTTTTATAATATTTATAATATTTTAATTTCTTATAATTGCAGAATGTAGATTACTTATTATTAATATTTCTGTTTCATATTTTGAATAGAAAAAAAATTGTTATAATAAAAAATATTATATTATAGTTAAAAAAAAATTTATTGTAAAATTATTACAAAAATATCATATAATTAATAAAAATAATTTTATTTAGTTATAATGTGAATAATGTGAATTTTTATAATGTGAAATAATTTTATTTTACAAAAATAAAAATATTTTTTCATAAACTTTAAATTTTAAAAATATTATAAATATAATAAAATTCAATTTTAAAATTCAAAAACTATGGTTAACAAAACAAAAGACTATGGTTAACAAATTAGATTAATTTATATATAATAGTCCAAATAATAGCTATGATTTAAAATATTATTGATTATTATTTTAAAATTTTAGAAAGAAGTAATTTAATTTCTTTCATTTCCTTTACAATTATAAACAGTTTGAAAATTCAAAACAAAAAAAACATGATGCAGATTATTTAGAAAGGAATATTTTTATGTAGTTTATTTTAATATAGATTCAAAGATTTTTTTTTATTATTTTTTTTATTATATTTTTACTACAATCATTACAAAGAAATTATATTATGTTGTGGTTATATCTTTCGCCATTTTTAATCATTACTTTTTAGTAGTTCTTTTTTAGTAGTTTCAACAAACTTTTATGATTTATCTTCTCTTCTTTCTTTCTATATTTTTTCCTTTCTCTCGAAACTTTTCTGTTTTCAATACAATTGAAACATGACTTCTGGAAGAAAATGTACTTATAGAGCTATGAACTTCATCAAATTTCCTGTTAAAGTCTCAAAAATAAATTGTACGTGTTATATTGCAAACATCAAACTACTTCCCAGATTAAATGATAAATTTTATGTATTGATTTCATTGCTGTCAGAGAAGAAAATGAAACACATTTCTCTTAACTTCTCTCTTAAAATGAAACTTCTTTCTTAAAATGAAATAAAAAGATACATATATATTGGTTCATATTATTGAATTATATCTTTTTTTTTTAACTTTTTTCAAAGACTTAATTTTTTCAAAAAATCATAAACGGTATTAAAAAATATTTTTCCTGTTAAATTATTGCTTCCTTATTTCAAAATATCTCTTATCAATTGAGTAAATGATATGTAAATAGAAATTTAATAGCGACAAGAACATGTGATAAATTTTATAGATTATAGGACTTTATTATTTATTAAATAAATAATAAATAATTATTGAATTGATGAAATAATTATGAATAAAAAATGAATTAAAATGAATAATGATTTGATTAATGATTATTAATAATTAAAATTATCAAAAAATTTTTATAGTTGAATAAACTAGTTCCAATATCTCTAGTTTATTTATATTTTTATATTTTTCTTTTATTTTTTTTATTTATTTATTATAACCTTACCATATCCTAAATGTGTATATATATGTTAAATTACAGTAGATATAAAAATTTCATACATTAATACATTGGTTAAAATGCAAATAAACATTGTGATTAAATTATTATATTCATAGAACAATATTTGTAAGAAATGCGCATTGTAAATATTTTACAAAATTTAAAAAAAAAA
>NW_006264168.1:27802-34756 GCF_000469605.1 Apis dorsata
CTAGTAGAAATAAATATGTAATAATTCATATTTTGTTAAATTTACATAATATAATTATAATTATAATTTAAATATCAAAAGAAGGAAAAATTTATTTATTAAAATATTAAGTATATAAGGATAAATTATAAGCAATTATATATAATTATGAATTATGAATAATAACTTTTTATAATAACATTATAATAACATTATTTTTTTGGTAAAAAAAAGTTAAAAATGAATAAAAATATCACATAAACATGAGTGTGAGATCTATCTATGTAAAAATATAAATACATAAACAATCATACATATAATAGTTTAAGCAATATAGTAAAAGTAAAAAAAAAATAATTTTTTAATTATTAATATCTTTATCTTATTATCTATGTACATCTACAAAATCAAATTCTATTTAACAAGCATTTTATTACTATTTGTTTTCGATTCATAATCTGATTTATTCCTTAATCAATCAATTATTAGACAGCTATGATTAAACAAATCATTACAAAAACGGGCGAAATTTTAACGATTGAAAGTAAGAGTAAAGTTATTTTAATAAGTTATTTTAGTAATTTATTTAAAACATGAAATAATTGTAGATTAATGTAATGCCAAATAATTAAAATCATAAAAAGTGAATAAACTATAATAATTACGAATATTATTAAATATTTAAACATTTTAAATAAAATTATTACTTAAATTAACTTATTAATTCATTATTTTTTCAGCGGGTTAATGCCTAACTCTCGATTCATGCGTCGATTATAGTATTAACCATAGTATTAGTTTCAAAATATTATTATTATTATTATTATTATTATTATTATTATTGTTGTTGTTGTTGTTGTTGTTGTTATTATTATTATTGTTATTATTATTATTATTATTAGACATTATATATTATATACCTCGCAAAGTGTATAAATATTTACTTGCTTCATATCTAAAGATGCTTTATTAAAGAATTATGTTAAATTAAATTAAATTGTAATTTGATTATGTAATTTAATTATATTGCAATTTAATTATATTTCAATTACAACATAATTCAAAATTTTTAATTAATTCAATTCTTAATTTTTATTTGATTATAATTGAAGTATAATATAATTAAAATATATAATAATTAAAGTATAATTGAAATTCAATATAATCAAATTATAATTTAGAAGCTTTGTTTGAAATTTTATGGGATATTTTTTTCATATTATGTGATTGGAACTATTTTTTCCTTTAATATATATAATATAATATAGTGTATTTAATATAATATATTGTAAATGTGATATAAGCAAGTATTTCATTTTTTAAATGTATTACATTTAAATTTTGAAAGAAATATAATACAGAAAATCATTCTTGTTCCGATAGTATAAATTTATAAATAGCAATATTTATCATTGATAATATTTTTTTTGATTACAATTTCTGCAAATTTTTTCTTATTATTCACTTTCACTTATTATTAATTAATATTTTTCATAATTCAATTATATTGTATTTTATAATTATATTTCACTATAATTATACATTATCAAATATTATCAATTACAATAATATAATAATTTAATTGAATAAGAAATTTTAATAACAAATTAGAATTCAAATAAATAAAACATATGTAATTGAAACATTTTATAATTATATTTCATAAATATAGTTCAATTGTAATTATATGATTGTAATAGAATAATTTAATTGTAATTCTGTCTTATAATAATAAGTTTTATGTTTTTTATAACTCTCCCTTGCAGGTCTTTTAATTCTTCCCATATAACAATAACAGAAAATTGTGATATATCCGATTCTTTCGAAATGCAATTCAAATTAAATCATTAATGTCCATTATTGTACTTTATACAAAAATTTATAAAGGATTTTAATATATTATTTATTCATATATATTATTCAAAATACTTTTGGAAGATTAATTCTAGAGATCGAAAAAAATTACCATTTATTTATTAAATTATAAAGAATTTAAATTCGCATTAAGAAAACCAAATAAAGTGAGACAATTCTGTTTCTATCATACCGTATCACCGCATACCGTCTTGATCTTACTATATAATGCAAAATTAAATTATAATTACATATTTAATAAATAAGTATTAACTGATTTATTTTGACATATTTATATAACCAATATTTATATAACCAAGTCTTGTATTTATTTTGATTCTCAGAATCGATTGTATTTAGAGTTTTATGAATATAATTTTATATTATTTTGTTGAAAATAATGCACAGAAAATATAATCATTTTTTTTTAAATAATAGACAATATATCGCTTTTTCTTAATTAAATTGGATAAGATTATCATTTCAATTATAAAAAACTTAGAAAAAAATTCTTTAAAGAAACTAATTATTAATAAAGATATTAAAACATAATTAATTATTATATACAAATAAAATAATATAAGAATATTATTTATGAGAATAATAAAGTAATTATTTCTAAATTCATAAATTCTAAATTATAAATTAGATAAGTAATTCATGCACGTTTTTTTCACAACTTTTATTTTCTCGAAGAAACTTTAATCATAACTGTTCTTTTATTTTTTTTTTTTTCAGATAAAGAATTTTTTCTAGAATAATTCATTTGGTGAAACTGGTTTCTAATATTGCATTTTAGATTCTTGCAGACTTTAAGAAATGCTAATGCAAAATCTAAATCCAAATATAGAAAATATATCCAATATAAATCTAAATATAAGAAATGTCTGAATATCTCATTTTTAAAATGTTTAAATAAAAATAATATGAATATTCATGTTATAATATATGGTATGATAATATTTAAATTTCAATACCAAATATTTGAATCAAAATTAATATAATGAAAGTTAATAATATCTAATTATATTATAAAAATAATTATTTATATATAATCAAAAAAATATTTATATATAAAATCTTTAAATCGAAATTCATGATATCTTTCAATGTTTGAAACATTTTGACGATATTTAATGTTAAACATTTTGAATTAAAATAATTGCAATATAAAAATTTTTTAAATATTCATGTTCTCTGGAAATAATATAATCAATAGTAGAAGAATATGATGTATGAGGAGCAATTGTAAATACATATAAGGATAAAATATTAAAGTATGAAAATAAAAGAAAAAATGAATGAGAGAGAGAAGATTAAGTATATATATGATATGAAAACTAGAAAAACATTGTGCTTTATTTTTAACAAATTTTACAACACAAAAATAATAATAAAAGAAACTTAGTCAATATTTAAATAATTGAATTATATAATCTTTTTATATATATATCATTTTTATTAAATATATTCTATTTTATTTGAAATATTCCTATATTAATAATAATTGTATTAAAGAAATAATCATCAATAAAAAATACATTAGAACTTATAACATTCTTTGTATGATTTTTATTTTGATTTTTTTAAAATAAATTATCCGCTATAAATTCTTATAAAATAAAAATAAAAATTAAAAATAGATTTTTCTAAATTTATACATATCTTAAAATATATATATCTTTAAGATTTCTCTAAAATATTATGTGCTATGTGGATAATTGTGTATGTTTTTGCGTATTGTATTTTATATTTTGTATTTTATAATAAACATAAATATTATATAAAAAAATATTATGTAAATATATTTTAAATATATTTTGTTTAATTGTTCATTTTTTGGAATTTTTAAAAAAATTTAGAATTTAAAAAAAAAATTATTCTAATTCTCAATATTTTAATTTTTTTGTTTTTCATTTTTTTAACTAACAGGTAAAATTACAAGAAAACAAAGATTAAAAAAAAAATTAAAAAAGAAATTTTTTGCTTCACTATTTGCTACTTACTTGAACTCATGTATCTCCGTATAATACAAATCGTTTAACATGGATTCATACAATATTGGCACAAAAATTATGACAATGTTTGTATATATATACAATGTACATAAAAACATATAAATATATTTATTAAAAATTTATTTTAACATTTTCATAATAATTCAAATAATAAATATATCCGATTATTATTACATTTTTATTATTGTTGTATTTTATTTTTTGAATATAATATCAAAATGTTTTTACATATATTCAATACTATTTATGCAAGAAGTGAAAGATAGATATTTATTTCAATGTAGTTTTGTTCTAAAAAAATATTTAATACAATTGAAAATATTAAAAAATAGAGATGAGTCGAAGTCTGATTTTTTAAATTTATAAAATTCGTATTTAAATTTTTGAAATTTTCAAACTCTGAATGCTTATTTTCTTTTTTTTTCTATTTTATCAAGCATTTATTTTGTCAAGAATCAAAATTTTGATAAAGAATTTTTCATATTTAGTTAGATGTATAATTTTTAGTTTATCACAAATTAAATTTTTGTATTTTTTATTTTTTCTTAATTTAATGATTAGACAAAATAAATCTAAAGTGTAAATACGAAATTTAATTATTATTAATTGAATAAAAATAGATTTATGTCGTTACTTAATTTTTTTATTAATTCATATTATATGAAATATCGGATTTTTATGTAAAAAATTTAGATATTTTTTAAAATTATTTTCTTTTACTTTAATTAAAATAAGCATTCGAGATAATATGTTTTTTCAATGGGATTGGAAAAATGATAATGATAATTAAAAAATGCTTTTTTCGAAAAAGCTTTGATTTTGAAAGCGTTAAATTTTTTAAAGACTTAAATTATAAAATTCCGTTTCTGAACATTTTCTGAAAAATTTGAGGAATTTATAAAAAAAAAATTTTACTAATGAATATATTGGAAAAAAAAATTAAAATTCATTATAAAAAACATTCTTGAATGCAATAAATTTTCTAAAAATGCTAAACAATTTCTAATCAAAAAATAGCAATCAAACAAATCAACATTCAAATATGCAATATACTTTTTCATGTGATATGATTTAATTTTTACAAATTATTATTTAAAATTTGAAAGTTTTAAATCACACATATAATAAAAAATATCAAAGTTTTGTCCTATTTATTCCATTTTTAAATAAGCATACAATTAATTTTTATGAAATATAAAATTCTTTGTAAAATTAATATGATTTATAATTAAATAGATACTTTTATTATGAATGAGTATATATCAAATTACAAATGATTAAAAAAGATAAAATTTTTTTTATAAATCTAAAAAACAAAGAGTTTATTTAGTAAATTTTACATTTATATTACATACATTGAAAATTGATAAAAAAATATAAACTTCAAAATAACTATTAATTATAAGGTTAGAACAAAAAATATTGTATTAAACATAAAATTTGTATTAATATTTTCATAAGATAAATATATTGGAATACATATGATAATTATTTAATTTTTCAATTATATAAAATTATATATATAAATTTTATATTCAATATTATATATATAAATTTAATATTTCAATTATATAAAATTATATATTTATATAATTATATGTAAAATTATATATATATAAAATTATAAATTATTAGTTTTAATTTTATAAATGCATTTCTTAACATTTTCTTATGTTATTTGTTGAATTTTTTGACGAATGTTAATGTTTTTCAACTATTCTTTCAACGAACTTGTAGACTTTTCCCTTTAAATATCTTTAAAAAAAAAGTTTGATCTCGTTAAATCAGAAAGACAAGGAAATCAATTCAATCAATTTCATTTCTATTAGATCTTATTTTTCTTAGAAAATTAACTTTGATAATAAATTTTTATAACAATAAACAAGCAAATTTTACGATTTTAATATAATATTATAATAAAGAATTTTCATATTTAATAAAATTTATTACATTTTTATTATTATATATATTACATAGCAAACAATTCACCTATTTTGCATGATGTTTGTCCAATATGTCGATCGATATTAACGATGATATTCAATAATCCATTTCTGCATGATAACCATTTCCTTCTGTTTATCGATTTGTCTCATCAAATACAATATTTGCGTTCACATTAAGTAGTAGTAAAAAAGAAGATATGAATACGGATAGAATAAAAGACAGGCAAATACATGTGTCGAATGGTTCGAACTTTTTAGAGTTTGGATGCAATGCGATTTTCCGGGGAAGCTGGACTGGTGGTAGCGGAGAATTCCCCGGGCTGAGCGAATTGGTCTCCATGGAAACCATCCCAAAGCCAATCCAGGATGCATTCGTACGTACATTTATCCTTGTCAAGGCCCGTCTACAACATTCCCCTTACCTCTTTCTCTGTTCTTAACTTGCTTCTCTTTTCTCCTCCCTCAAATCTTCCGTATTGTATTTTTTCTTCATGTTTCGAACAATCTTTCTCTTTTTTTTTCTTCTTTCTATCACTTCATTCTTTTTTATTTTATTTATTTTTCTCGTCTTGTCGTTTTTCCACACTCCTGACACTTGATTTTTTTATTCTTATAACTATTTCATTCCTCTAACATTTTATTCTATCTCACTTTATGATTACTTGTCTGAAAACATTCTTATTATGTTTTCTCTTCCTTCATCCTTTTACTTTCAATTCATTTTCTTGCGCTGTATTCCGCTCAAACGAGCGAGAACAATTAAGATGGAAGACATTTTTGTTATTTTTATACATATTATATTATATTATATTATTATATTATTAGTTAATATCGATTTTTTAAATTATATTTTTAATAAAATTCTATATAATAATGAATATAATTCAACTTTGAATATTCGCAAATTGTCAGATATTCTAAATTTACATAATAAAAAGATTCTGTCAATGAAAGATCTTAATTGATATGAACTATTGTTCTTTAGAAAAGAAATAAAAAAAAATTCTTGAATAAAATTGCTAATAAATATAATTTTATTATATAAGTTTCTATAATGTAATGCTTTAATCTATCATAGTATTTATTATAAATTTTTTCCTTATATTTTTTTAAAATACATTAATCTAGATATATCATTATATTCTTATTATTAATCT
>NW_006264168.1:35103-37771 GCF_000469605.1 Apis dorsata
TTCATATTATATTGCTTTTTATTTTTATCATTGTCTATATTATATTACATTCTGATATATGATATATTATATTCTGATATAAGAAGTCTCATAATTCATACAAATATATTCGTTATTTTCTATTGTGTAATAATTTTGTTCATGATTATTATACAGAATGAATCATGATTATTTATATTAATTTATATATTAATTTAAATAATTATATTATATATTAATTTATATATATATATATATATATATTATATATTAATTTAAATAATTCGTAAATTACTTATTGTATAAAAATATATATTATAAAAAAATTACATAATCTAAAGAAAGATATTTTGATGTTAATATTAATTAATATCATTATATCTATATATTGATATTATATTATTATATCTATATATTAATGTTATTTTTGCATTTGGTTATATAATACATAATATAAATTTTTAAATAGAATTATGCATTTTTTAAGGCACTAGTATATACGAATCAATATTTTTGTTATAAAATATTATTAATACTATAATTTTAAAATTATTTTAACTTGATTTTACTATGTAGAAAATAAGAAACATATACAATAATGGCTATTTTCATACTTTCTTTATATTTCATGATTTTTATAATATTCAGTATAAGTTTTAGTAAAATTCGAATTAAAATATCTTCTAAAATATCTTCTAAAAAAAGATCATATATATAAATTTATATATTATAATATTAATGTATATTAATGTATATTTACATATTTAATTACGTTCTCTTTTTTTTACGATGAAATATTTTTTTATATAACAAATAAATTGTAAATCATTTGAAATAATCATGTTGCATGGTTCATTATTCATTTGACTTAATTATTCATTTATATTTAAGAAGTTAATATATTATAATGAGAGAAAAGAAAAGAGAGAGAGAAAGAAAAGAGTGTGTATATTTTTATTACATTTTTATAATCTTATTTTTTTTTTTCATTTGATAACATTTTTCTTGTTTTTTTTTTTTAGAATTATTTTCTTTTATAATTTTTTTTCATAAAGTATTTCGCAATTCTTTCTTATTTTATAATGTCTGTTACATTTTTTTTTTCTTTTTCGTTACTTTCTAACATTAAAAATATCGCATCGGTGATGAAGCTAGCGGCACGGTATTATCGAAAGGATTGTCTGGCATGATGCAGTCTTATAGACGCCGCATTATGTTTTTGCGTGTTTGATTGCTCGAAGTTATATATTTAATCGAAAATGACTAACGCACAAAAAGATTTCTATCAGATTTGATAAATCCTTCTCACTTCTCTCTTTACATAATTTTTATGTTTCTATTTTTGCAATTTAATTGCTGTTTTTCTATTTGAAAATTAAAAAGATTTTGATTATTAACTATTTTTATTAATAGTTTCATTCCTACATTTCACAAAATTAATACAAATAATAGAGAAAATCAAGAAATATGATATTTTGATAATATTTGATAAAATTTTATAATAAGTTAACTTAATATGTTATTAAATTTTGTATTTTATTATCAATTAAGCATTATTAGAAACTAGAAATGTTCATTTATACTAGCTACAAAAGATATTTGCACGTATCATTATTTTCCAATGGAAAATTTATTTATCATGTTTGATATCATGTTTGATATTTCATTTTTATAATTTTAAATTGTTATAATTATATGAAATTACTATTAAATGATATTTATATATAGTTGAATATATATATTTTAATATATAGTTGAATAATTAATATTTTAATATTTTTATGTTAAATTAATATTTGATTTTACTAAACATTATATTTAAATTAATAAAATAATATATATAATAATAAATTAATAAAAAAATTACATAAATTATTAATAAATATTTAAATATTTTAATATACAAGAATTATGATTGGAATATATCATAAGTTCCAAATTCACACTTCAACTTACAGAAATGTTTTTAAAAAATATACAATTTCAAAAGTTCTCTAGATACTTTTGTTAAAAATGGCATTGTCTTCATGCAATCAATTATTATTATTATATTATCTGATCCAAATTTTAATGCATTCAATATAAGAAATTAATAATTCATTTTATATATATATTTATGTATATTCATTTCATATATATATTTATACTCATTATACTCATTTTGATGATTAGCAATTTATATTTTTAATCGATAATTAATATGGCTTATTATCAATATTTATAATTATCAATGTACTATTAATTTCTTTAATCAATTTTCATTTTGCATTATTAATTAATTTTTATTTTTGTAATATTAATTGTAGTATTAATTATTTAAAATAAAATAACAAATTTGAATTATTTGTTAACATTCTTTATTAAAAGATATAATAAATAATACACAAACATGAAATAAAATTAAAAACAATATTCTCTTAATTTATTATGATATATATTATATTTATTAATTCGATTTTTTTTATTTTTGCAAAGAACAATATATTGAGCGAATAAACATTCTCATTATAAAAAATAAATTGTAAAAAGGATATGTAATAATTGTATATATTAGAAATGAAATTATATAATTATTATATATTATTTATATATAATTATTATATTAAATTATTATATATAATTAGGAGAATAAAAAAGATTTTAGAAAGAATAATAATTACTATTATTTATATTATATATTATTATTTTA
>NW_006264168.1:38093-46821 GCF_000469605.1 Apis dorsata
TATATGTACAAAGATATTATACATATATACATACTATATGTTTTATATGTATGTAATTCACGATAGATAATAATAATTAAAATATAAATATTGTATATATCAAAAATATTGTATTTAAATATTTTTTATATTTTCATTAATATCTTTTTTATACTCATAAACTTATAGCAACTTTTATTATATGCAGATATGTTACTATAAGTATGTTATATATATTATGTTATATAGTATGTTATATAGTATGTTATATATATTGAAAAAAAATTTTTTTATAAAAATATTTTTAAAAATCCTAAATTTAATTTTATTTTAAAAATTAAACGTTTTAATTAAATAATATTTAAGTTGAAAATTTACAAAAAATATTTATTTTTAATGAATTCATTGTATTTTATTAATTTAAAACAAAGAATATCTAATTTTTCTGTTTCTATGTAAATTTATGAAAAATAATAAAATTTTATATATACTTTAAAATCTATCTAAAAGAAAGAAAAAAAATAATTGAGCACAAACAAAATATTATATTGTGATTTAGAATATTTATTAAAAATATCTTGAATAAATAAATATTTTAAATAATTTTAAAATATTGAATATCATTCTAATTAATTTATATAATTTATTTTTTAAAGATATAATATAAAATCTTAATAAATAATGATGAGAATAAAAAAATAAAATTTTAAATTAATGAACATAAAATAATTTATAATAATTTTGTTTTTAATTTTCTTAAAAATAAAAGAATTAATTCATGTAAATTACTAATATTTATATGAGAAAATCATTTAAATTAAATTTTTAAATAGATTAATTTTAAATTTATTGACTTATTTATTATTTATTTATTAATAATATTTAAAATAAATAATAATTGATTAAAATTTTGAAGACTTCTATAAATCATTTTTGTTACGTTTTCAAAATTTAACGTTTTTAAAATTTTTAATTAAAAATTATTAACTTTAACATGTTAATATATATGATATATATACATTTTAAATTTATATATATATATACATTTTATATTTATATCACATGATTCACTGATTCCAAAATTTCTATTATTATTAAACCAATTATATATTGCGCAATTAAAGTTAAATTAAATCATCATTATAAATTAGAATTTTAGTATTTTATTATTATTTATTTAATATATAACAAACTTTTTTTCTGAAAACAAGAAAAATAAGAAAAAATATTATAAATGGATTTTAAAAAGGATTTTAATTGTTCTATTATAAAAAAAAAATATAAAGTTATAACAAGTTTTCCCTTAGATATTATGATAACATTACATCAATTATGATAAATTAACAATATTTATCTAATCTGTTTTCTCATAATTTTAAGCATTTATGCGTTAAATATATTGAATATCTATATATTAGATTTAAGAAAGAAGAATCTATATATATATTAGAATCTATATATATATTAATTAAATATTAATATATTTAAATTAGAAATAAATTATGAAAAAATATTCAATAATTATTAGAAAAAATTAATATTTCTGGAATTAAATACATTTTAAGTTATATTACATGTTTTTAATTCCTTATATAAATCTAATTTTAAATAACATATTTAAATTTTTTTTAATAATATTTCTAACTATAAAAAAGTAATCATTTTATTATTATTTCTATTTTCTATTATTCGTTCTATTTGAGAATTCTATAGTTAATTAATGGTATTAAAATTATATTAATGATATATAAGTAAATCAATGTCAATTTGGATTAATAAAATAAATTTTGAACTCTATAATATATTTAACAATGTAATCCAATTTTCGTTTAAGCCGTGAACAAGTAGACACAAGTACGCAAATACATACAGATATCCTAGAAATCTTTAATTTATTTTAATCTCATAAAGCCATTAATAAAATATTTCTGTGAGGAATATTATAAAAAAACTGATATGAACGTTTTAATATGAATTGTGGTATATAATAAATTACTGCTTAGTGTTATTAACAATAATTTTATATTCACTAATTAAAATTTTTAAATTATAATTGTAAATTATATTAAATTCTGTATTAATTATATTAATTTCTGTATTAAATATAAAGATACATTTTGTTTTTTAATAAATATAATTCAATTTTTACGAAAGTTTCTCGATATTTTGTCTTTTTATAATATAAATTTTAAATATTATAAATTTTAAGAATAATAAAAAAACGAAAACAAATTTATAAAAAATTTCTATAAAAAATATTTTTAAATCTGATGTTGTGTATTAAATGTATAATTTATATGATATTATTTATATATATCAATAATTTAATTCCTGTTTGTAAACTAAATTTCATTCTGGAAAAGAATATATATCGAATGTTTGCACTCTTAATTCTTAGCGCTTTTCTCAAATAGAAGATTTTAGAAAAAATAAAAAAAATAAAATTTTATATTTATGATCATTTGTAAATCATTTGTAAAAGTAAATAATTATGTAATTTGTAAGTTAATGTAAATATTTTTCACTTATTATATAAGTAAATATATAATATTATTTATTATATAATCCTACATTATCTCATTATATTTCAAAAGATGTAAAAGTTGAATTCATTTATCAATTTAATAAATGAATTTTAACATATAAATCAATTATTAAATATAATAATTAAAATTATTAGATTTTTAAAGCTGCTGTAAACTAACTCATTATTTACTTAAAAAAAACTTAATATAACCTATTTAAAATATCGTTCATTAAATAAATTTATTCTTGGTTAAATTAATTCGTAAAAAAGTAAAAATATTTATAGAATTATAGAAAATAAAAATTATTTTTTTTATAAGTATTTCTTATAAAAAAATATTGATAAAAATCGATTTCTATTAAAAAGAAATTAAAAAAAAGTTTTAAATCTCATTGAAAAATATATTATTTATAAATGATTGACATATGATATTGTATAATATATATATATATATATTATTGTATATATATATATACAATAAAGATATAAAAAAAAAAAGATATAAAAAAATATAAAATAAGATAACAGATAAACAGATCGTTGCAATATTTTATTATATTTGATGATAAAAAATTGTACATTTTTATCTTAATCCAACTATTGCTTTGAAAAAAATAAATTAAATATCTTCGATATAACGATATCTTCAGTAAAGTTTAAAATCTCAAGAGAACTTAATAAAATTTCCATATTTATACTTTCATTTATTATAGATATAATATATTATATCTATGTAAGTAAAATGAAGCTTTTTTTAAATTTATCTGCAGTTTTAAAACTTTTATAGAACTTAAATAAATAAATAATAAATAATATAATATCATTATAATATAATTAATAAACATATAAATTAACTATAATTCTAATAAATTATAAATTATATTTATTTTCTTGAGATTTTCTTTTCAAAGAAAAGAACGTTTTATTTTATTATTTAGATTGTTTACTAATTTGTGCTTATTCTTTACATTAAAATATTTATTAAAATAATAAAATTTTTAAAAATTTTTAATTAAAATTAAAACAATGCTTGTTATTTTAAATTATTTATTCCAATAATTCTAATATTTTAATTCTAATAATAATTTAGAAATTCCTGCAATTTTGTGAAATGAGTTTATGAAATTTTCATGCACGCAAGTTTATATTACGAAAAAAAAAACATATAATATATTATAAATTATAATATATATATATTATAAATTTTTTTTGTTCAAATTCGAAAACTCAGATCAGTTTATTAAATATATATACATATCTATATTCGATACAAATTTAATTTTAAAAATTCATACCAATAAAAAACTATTTAAGAAAATCTGTAGTAAATAAAAAGTTAAAAACCGTTGATTTATTCTTATTCAAGAACAATTGGATTTCAATTCGAAGCAAAATAATTGTTGATCTAATTTTTCACTATTTATTATAATTTTTTAAATATTATTTTTTCATGTGACAAAACAGTTAATATTCAAATATATACAATTTAGAGAACTTCTTGAAAATGAATTTGAATTCTCTTTCTAATTTATTTAGTTTTAGTGGTAGTTTTAACTACTTTAGCAGCTTATTTAGACATCAAATGCCTAAATATAATGGCAAAGTATTTAATTTATTCATCTAAAAATTTGATTATAATTGATGGATTTCGATTTTTAAAATGATAAAGTATTTTTTAAAAAGTTACAATAATTATTTTTAATTGATTTTTAATATTCATTTATTTTAATATAATTATATTACTTTATTTTATTAATGATTTAATACTGATTTTATATATTTTATATATGATTTTATAAATGAGAAAGTGAGAATGAAAAAGAAAAGAATGAAAAAGAAAAGAAACATAAATTTATTTTCTCTCTAGAGGCTTCAAAAGCATTATCGTTATTCTGAAAATTATAATATTATACATTGCATGTCATCCCACTAAATATATATAAAATATAAATATATGTATGTTAAATACATTAATGTGTATTTTAACAAAGATAATTTAAATCATTTTTTGATTTAAATATGATTTTAACTTTTAAATTAAATATTAAGTTAAAATATTTTGACCTTATTTTCAATATTTTTTTTTAATATTTTAATATTTATCTTATTTTATATATTTCATGGAGAAATGAAAAATATGGCAAATTATTTAAGTGCTATGTTATTTGAATATATAAAAAAGACTCGATTCATTAAAAAAAATTTTTTAAATTATTAAAAAAAAATACATATTTTTTAATTCAGTTTATTTTACGCTAATAAATTTTGCAATTTTGTTTTTGTAATACAGAAAAAATTTTTGAGAAAAAAAAGAAAATTGATATAAAATATTATAAATTGTAAATTTAGAGTAATTTATCATCAAAGTTTATACATATTACATACAAATTACATACAAAATGATCCATTAAACTTAGTAAACAATTTAATAACATATATTTAAGGGAAATTATAATATTTTTTTATTAGTTACAATTATTGTATTTTATAATCTCAATTTTATAACAAAAACTATTTCGAAATTTTCAACTTCATTTCTTATTTTATGAGAATCATGAATATTTTGATATACAAAAATAAAAATGAAAATATATATGCATACATCAATATAAGTTTTTTTTTATTATAATAAATTTATTATAATAATAAAACTATAAATTTTTTTATTTTTTTCCTTCAAGGAAATCTTTGAAAAAATTTAATACAACAACAAATTTAATACAAATCTATATCGATCAAGATCTATATCAATCTATATCGATTGTTTAATTATTTTAAAATGTCTAAGTTTATACATTGTTCGCTATTAATTACTAGTTTCATTAAAACTTTCTTATTAATATTGAATAAAATATTTCTTATACATTTCTTCTATTAGTTCATGCAATGTTAATGTCATCATAGTGAATAGAATTATTGATTGATTTGAATTTCGATTTCGTAACAACATTCTATTCGTAATGTCCAATCGTCTCGAAATTAATCAGTAAAGAGACGGTGACTAAGATTAGTTCTGCTTCACTCTAGCAATTTGGTGCAATTTGCATGCGAATTACGTTGGCCGAAGCAGTGCAACAATCGTTGCAATTTACAAGATGTAAATCTTAAATGAAATCTTCCTTCTCTTAGATATAGAATAAGTTAACAAAAATTATGAAAATCAAATTAAGTCATTTGAATTAAATACATCATTGTTGTAAAAAAAATTAACAAATTGAATTATCTTCCAAATACGAAAAAATTCTGTACAATAAGATGATTATATAGAATATATACGATCGAAAATAGAAAATTTAAGAGTTAAGCTGATAAAAATAAATTGAAAATTACAAATAAAAAATTACATTATATATATATCTATTTATAAAAATCTATAATTTTATATCAAACTTCACATTTTTTATAAACATTATATTATAAAATTTTAATATTGAAAAGATTAATATTTCTTCTAGTTTATAATCTTCTCCGCATAAGAAACTATAAATAAATATAAATAAATATATATTCTGTAACTTATATATATATTCTGTTATTTATAAAAAATTCAAGCATATATAATAATAATTATCTTTCGAATAATTATATAAAAATGCGAATATCTATAAATTTTTATAAATTTTTATAAAAAAAATAAGATCAAAAAAAAAAGTTAAAAATTAATTTTTGTTGCTAGACATCGTAATATATATTTCTGAGATAATATTTCTGTCTATCATGAAACATTAAGAGAATGTTTCATATGAATTACAAATTACAATATTTGCATATATATACATGCACACGCACAAAATAAATATTTAAAAAAAAAATAAAAAAAAAGATTAAAATAGAAATATTAATTTAATTAGAAATTAAATAATAAATAAATATAAATATATAATAAAATTATTAAATATAATATAATTAAATATATAATAAAATATATAATAAAATATAATAAATTAAATAATAGAAGAAAAAATAAATTAAATCTATATTTAAATAATTGATTAACTTATTTTCTTATAGTATAATATTTAATATATATAAATATTAACATAAATTAATGTACAACTAAAAAATAATAACACTAATATTGTAACGATTAGTGACATACATAGCCATAACTATTAATATCCAATTTTCATATTTATTTATCTATTTATCTATTATTTCAATTATTTGCTATTTTTTTATTTTTCTTTTTTATTTTTATTTATTTTTTTTATTTATATTCATATTTTTTATTTTTATATATAAAATATGTGAATTATTATATTTTTCTACAAACAATAAAGTATATTTTATTGATAATTGATAATGTGAAAATTATGAAATTTTGAAATTCAATTATAGTATTAAATAGTTCTATAGTATTAAATAGCTCTTCAAAAAGAATATTTCGCCGTGAAAAATGATTTCGTTTTTCTAAAAATTTTATTCAAAATACGATGTGATAATGATAAAAAAATTTATTTAAAATGGAAATTTTTTTCATTGAGATTAAAATTATTAAAGTTAAGAAAATAATAAAACTAATAAAATTAATAAATAAAAAGTTAATAAAGTTAAGTTAATAAAGTTAATAAAATTAATATAATCAATAATATTAAATTTATAAACAATCGATATCAATTTTTTAAATTTCTATTATTTTAATCTCAATTTTTCTTATTTCTTGAAAAATTATCTAGATATACGAGATATATTGTTCGATTATGTTAATCTTAAATGTTATGGATAAGAAAATAAATTTTTCAAAAAGCAAGTTTTCATAACAATTATTTTTAAAATTAAACATTTAATTATAACAAAATAAAAATTAACATTTTTATTAAATAAATATATAATGTATATATTTTTATACATCATAAAGTAATATTTCATAAATTTTGAAATATGACTTTTATAAAATGATACCTTTCATGTTCTATTTGTTACAATATTTGATTAGAATATATGTTACAATATTTGTTGCAATATATGTTACAATATTTAATGTTAAAATTATCTACTATTTTACTATATAAAATAATCTATTATTTTATGTAAGAAGCATTTAAGCAATACTGGATATATATATTCAAATCTTATAATTTACATATAAATAATATAAATATAATATAAATATAAATAATATAAATTATATATATATATAAGATTTGAATATTGAATATTGTAATATAAAAAAATATTTTTAGATTTGAATATTGTAATATGTAAAATATGAAAGTATGAAATAAAGTATGAAATGAAATTTAATAATACAAAAATGATATTTGAATAAAAACAATCGCAAAACAAGATTCTTTATACATATTATCTTCTATAAAAAGAAACAAAAATAATATACAGAAATAGTAACAAAAAAAAGAAGATATGTGTTCACACAATATGATAAGAATTTAATTCTTATCATATTGCTTGAAAAATGCAAAATGACATAACACAAAGTTCCAATATTTAAATATAAATATTTATTAAATATAATATATTTAAATTTCATTAATTGCAAAAGATCTAAAAATTTTTTCAATAATACTTTATTCATTTAGAGATTTAGAAAAAATGTTTTACTTTCTATATTTTGTATATTTTTTACATATTGATATTATTAATATATTATGCACATTTCTATATATATTTTATATATATTTAACATATTAAATTATAATTGTTTATCAAATTCGGAATTAGATCATAATAACAAATATTAATTAATAATATCGTTTAATCTTTTGATATAAAATAAATAATAATACTTTTGTACATCATATGTATTTACTTACTACATATAATATTACTATATATGTAAATACATAATTGATAATTCTAACAATGTTATACATTACATACAATAAATACTGCATTGGATTATATGTAATACTTTCCTCATATTGTTTATTTATAAAATCAATTGAAGAACCACAAAAGAGAATTTAATATCTAAAGAAAAAGAAAAAGAAAGAGAAACAACAAAATGTACAAAAAAAATTTAGATTAATATAATAATATCATATAATATAATAATATCATAAAACTCACATTCCGAATATAAAATATTATGCAATTTTCTATTTTGTATATATTTTGATATATTATTATATATTATTATTATATTATATTATTAAATATTATTATATTTATATTTATTATTTCTATAATTTATGTCTCAATTAAATAGAAATTAATATTTAAATATTATTATTATTTAAATATTTTAATTAAATTTTATTTATA
>NW_006264168.1:47220-52931 GCF_000469605.1 Apis dorsata
TATGTTTCTGAATTTTGTTCTATAAAACTTCTAAAATCAACTTTTTTAATAATTCATTTTTTGCATTATTTAGCGAAGACTGATTTCTAAGTATTTCATTGAATGACGAGATTCAACAGATTAATTTCATCGTGTATTTTGCTGTAAATAATGGACGATATCATTCATAAATGACATGATATGCATTAAATATGTTTCCTTTTATATCTAATTCTTTTTATTGTTTCTATATTACGAATTATTTTTATTATGTTCCATATTATACATGTACATTTTTAAATAAAAATTCGATTAATGTATTTATAGCGAAGTGAAGAATCAGAAAATGAATGTGTTCTTAATTGATTCTGCAAGTATATATTTTATTATCTTTTATTAAATCAATTACCTATTTTCTGATATATTCTTCTGATAAGTATGTCATATATACATATTAAAAGAGATAGATTTCTATGAAGACAACATAAGTAAAGTGTACTTCATCGCATAAAACGCAATTTTATTTTCTAGCTCTCAATAATTTTAGTCTTCAATCATTCTAACATTGAATTTTATTTTTAATTGTGCTTTTTTCTCATTAGTTATATAATATATGCTATAAACAAATATATTATTTTTATCAGAATATTAATATATTCGTAAAACATTTTTGAAGAAATTGATTCTACAGATTAGAACAAATAGAAAAATGTCGGTTAAGATTTATTTATTAAGCAATTTATTTATTTATAAGCAATTTAAATTTGCTTTAGATGAAACGAGTAGAGAACAAAGAATGATGGCAACAAAGTGATGTTCTTGTTTTATTTTATATTTTTTATACATATTTTTGTATTTATTTTATTTTATTTTTTCGATTTTTTAGAGATTCTACAAATATATTCATAGATATTATATATCGAATATAATCAGATATTAAATATTAAATATTCATATATTTAAAATATTCTTTGAATATATTCTGTATATAACATTTTATATTTTATTTGTATTCTTAGAAGAATTTAAAATTTCAACATTCTTCAAAATTTCAATATTCAAAACGATAATTATCTGCCTAAACAAATAAAATATATGAATCGTTTCATTCTTATTTCTTATAAGAAATTTTATTTATTTATTCATTTATTATATCAAATATATATAAATGTAATAAAATCTCTTATGAATTGTTTTTTATGCATTAAAGTATTAAAAATTCAATATTTGAAGAATTTTGATAATTCTTCCTAAAAGAAAAATTTTTCAATGAATTGGAAATAGAACTTTTTTTTTTTAATAAGTATAATGAGATGATTATTATTCAATGAAAAATGAAAAAAGAAACATTCAAAAGTTAAAAAAAAGAGCGAAAAGTTGACAACCTTCAACATGAGCAAAAATAAAGTATTATATATTGGTATCTTTCTCAGAATTTTTATGTATTTTTTTTCTGAATCAATATACTAAAAATATTGAAATATTTTCTGTTCATATAAAAAATCATATATGTAAAAAATTTCATACTTTTTTTTTTTTACTAATTTCAGATAAACAATATTAATTATAATTTATTATTTTATTAATATTTTAAAATTTTTACGAGAAAATGAGCTGAATTTGTTCAAAATACATTTAAATTGAAAAAGATAGATGCAAACCGAACTTATTGAAATATGCTAAAACTTTTAAAGAATGAATAGAAACTGAACTTTCTTTGGAATAAGTTGAAATTGCTCTAAAGAAACAACTATAGAATAAAGAAATTGTATATATTTCATTGAGATTGGAATAACTGCTTTTAGAAGAGAGAAAATAATGTTATAATATATTATCATATATTCCTTTAAATACACGAAAATAAAATATTACATTTATATTTAAATGAAATTAGTTGTTGTTTATTATTAAGCAACAGATAAATAAATTATTTATTAAAAGATTTTAGATCCGTGAACTTGATATATTGTATATATATTATTTATTTCTAAAAATAAATAATTATTGTTTAATGTATTCTTTAGTTTATGTTATAAAATATATTATCAATATATTTTGTCATACAATATTTTACATGTTGTGTATATATTGTGATATATAAAATTATATAATCATTGTATGTAAATATATATTTGTTTTCACGCATATACATTTTTTGTTTGTAAAAATAACGAGACAATATTTACGTTTTTATTCTACTTATTATTTACATTAGTTCTTCTTTTATCACATGCATTTGGCTATGATTCACATAAAAATTTTAAAAATAAAATTAATTTCTCTTACTACAAAATAAGAAATTATATATGTTGCAGAAATTTTAAAATCTTTGTTTAAATCGTTGCCTAAGATGGATAATAACTGAAATGAAAACAAATATTGCTTCACTTTTTTCTCGTAATTTTTTAAATTACTTTTTTAAATTATTTTGCTCTTTTCATAAATTTTTTTTCATTCTATGAAAATTTCTGTAATGAGAATACTTTCATAAGTTCGAGATAATGTTTATATTTTTTTTGGTTTTTAATGTCTATAATTTATGACAGTTTTTGTTTTTCTGTTTTTACTTCTTTCTTTTCTTATGTATTTTACTTATTTTTCCCATATTTATCATTTTTTATTTTTATTATATATACATATAATTACATTATACACATTTTTTTATCTTTCCTTTTTTTTCTTTTTCTTTTATATTAAATTCTCTCACATGTTTCTATGTATGACGCACAGTTGGTACAATGTGAGGATCTCTCATATATGTGTACACATCTGGCATCTCATATATGTTACACAGTGTGGTATTGTTTAAACTATAAAAAACGTCAGAGCTTTCGACCTCGAATATGAAAACTTATCTTTTTAATTTTCTGTTCAAAATTTCTAAAAATTTTCAATTTATACAAAATTACTAGTTTTAATGGTATTATATTATTTTTATATTTCTCATTCGATACAATATATGATATATATATTGATTATATATATATATTGATATATATATATATATAACAATATAAAAAAAAATAAATATTAAAATATAATAATCATTAAAAATAATTAAATTAATCCAAATTATTTTTTTATATTTAATTTCCTAATTTTAATAATTTATTATAAAATCAGCTATTTTATTTTTTTTATTTATTTTGTTATTTTATTTTATTAAATAATATTGAGTACAGAAAATTTTTTTCGCAATAGTACAATTAATTAAAAAGATAAAAAAAATATATTTAATTTTTAATTCATATATTATCATATTTGGATTTTATAATCGATTATATTGAAGATTGGCATAGTTAAAAGAAAGGAATAAACACACAAGTATTTAATATTCAATGTATGTAATATTATTATAATAAATATCTTCAACATTTTTAATAATTTGATTTTTTCCATAATTAACCTATAATAATGTTAATTTTAAGTTCTTATTTTTATTCTTAGCCAAATTATAAAATAATAGAAAAGTAAGATTGTATAAAATAAAGATATACAGTAGATATACAGTAGAATTTCCAAGAAATATTGATATGATTTATTTTGTTTTAATATTTTCATAAAATGAAATGATAAATTATATATATAATACGAAATACATTCTTTAATTACATTACAAAATACATTTAATACATTCTTTTTTCTAATATTTTCTAAATACAAAACTTATATTTTTAAAATTTTCAATTTTCTATTTAAAAAAAAAATGAAGAAAAAGAAATGAAAATTTTACAGCAAAAGAAGGCGCATGTATGTTCATAATTGTATGTCTATACATTAACTTTTATAATATCGATATTATTAATTTAATATTAAATAGAATAAAACTGTAGCTTAATATTTTTTTCATTATAATTTTTACTAAATGTACACGTAGATTAGACAAGAAAATAAATATATATATTACATCATACTATAATCATAAATTTAAAAGCATTATATTTTTATATTATACACATTTCACGACTTTTCATCTTTATATATATATATTATTTATATATATATATTATACAATATATATATATTATATATATATATATTTGTATATAGAAAATATTCAAATTTGATGGATATAGTTTCTCTATTTTTTTATTTAATTCAAAAGAAAAACGATAAGTATTGTCTTTTTTTTTTATACAAGTGTGGAAAACTTTATCCAATTGACATTTAACTCATCTAAATAATATTATGAAACAGAAAATATGACAGAAAAAAAATCAAATTATAAAATAGATATAATATTCAGAGAATGTATGGTACATTAGTACAAAAATAACAATTGCTTTTGATTGATATTTGATATTTTTCTTTTTAAAAATAAATTTTATTACTGCTTGTTTTGTTTGTTTTCTGAATCATTTAAGAACCAGAGATGATAGATTCTCAAAGGCATTTTTTTTAATTTTTGAAACGTTCACATTTCAAAAGAACTAAATGTAGAAAGTCATATGAAAATCAAATTATTTCCTTTTTATGGAATATATAATTTTGAATCTCTTTCTTTCCTGTAAAAAATATTAACTTATTTTCAATAAAAAATATTAAGTTAATTATATTTAACTTGAATTTTGTGAAATTTATTCTATAAATGATGACAAGAAAAATATAAATAAATGAATATTATTTTGCATGTTCTTTATCTTTCATATACAAAACTTAAATATAAAATTTAAATAAAAATATTTTTTATAATAATAAAAATTTTTCATTGAAAATATATTAATATTGAGTTAGAAAGTTAATTTAAATAATATTTTTATATATTTATTCAATTATATTAAATTATTCAATCATATATACATTGTTTCATTCTTTAAACTTTCTCTATCTTTTATATAATTTTTCATTTTATTTAATTTTTTCTAAAAATTTCTCAGTCTTCTTTCAATAAAAAAACTCAAGTATTCTATATTAAGCAAAAAAAGAAAGTTAAAAGAATTTTGCAAAGATATAAATAAGAAAATCAGATGCAATATTTGTGACGAATGAAATAATGTATTTCGGTCAAGTTTTAATTTTAATAATTTTAATAATTTAAATAATTTTTGTCGGAAATAATTAAACACATATATGTCACACTATTTTAATAATTTTGAATGTTTTTTTAAATCGCTATTTTTAATTTGTTCATTATAAGCAATATTTATTTGAATTTATTAATTGGCTGTTCGTTAATAAATTCATAATAACATCAATTGAAATGATAAATTCCAGATAATTCAATAATTTTTTTATAGAAAACAATATATCTATTAATATTAAATAATATATATGATATATAAATTTATTCTTTTTTTGATAAATAATTTAAGCTTGTGTAACTGTTATATATTTAAAATATTTTTTAAAAATTTCATTTTAATAAATCGATTGATCGTTTTAATAAATAAATTGAAATAAATACAGTTTTCGTTTACTCTTTGCAATTAATTTTTGTTAAAAAATTGTTTGATTTTTGATTTGGTTTGATTTTCTTTTTTTTTTTATGTCTACAGAGATATCAGATATGTATATATTTGTTTAATTATTTAAAAAAATTTTATAATGAAAAAAAAGTATCGGATCAAATTAAGTCAATCAATCAATCAATAATTTTAGAATAATTTAATCATATGTAAATTGAAAAAAATGTAAAATGAAATTAAATATAAAAAAGAAAAAAAAGATTTACTATAATAATAATAGTTTATAGTTTAAAAAAAAAATTAAAAAAAAATTAGAAAAAAAATTAA
>NW_006264168.1:53270-54898 GCF_000469605.1 Apis dorsata
TAAATAATAAATAAATAAATAATAATCAAATCTATTTAGAGAGGATGTTTTTAAGTATAAATATTCTTTTTTACTTTTTAATTTTATTAATTTAAATTAATTATATAATTTTCTAATGTTTTTAATTAGATTAAAATGATTTAATTAGATTAATAAAAATATTTTTTATATTTTTTAATAATTAATTAATTTAATTTTTTAATTGATTTTCTCTTTTTAATAATAATTGTTAAAAATGATTTTTGAGAGGAAATATACATAACAATAATCACTTGATAATTATTAGAGTTAATAACATGAATTAATTTTCTATTTATAAATTTCAATCTATTAATTGAATGATGCTTTATCGGTATATAATTGATATTCATTTATATACTACACTTTGACAAATAAATTTTATAAATTTAAATAATTGATAGATTTTTTTTCTTTCCATATCAAATTGAATGCAATTATTTATTCATTTTGTGAATATTCATATAATGTACGAGACAGGGTATCTCATCTAATTTTATTATTTTAATCTTTATATTATTATTATTTTATAATTATTATTTTTAATTAAAATGTTTCATATAAAAGTTGAATGATATTAAGAAATACATATTTTGATTTTATTAATTCTAATGAATGTATAAAGATTATATAAAGATCTTTATTTTTTTTAATGGAATTATTTATACATCAATTAACACAGTTTAATATTCTCTATAAAAAAGTGAAAAATTGTGTCTAAAAATTATTAACTAATTAAAATAATATTTCGATTTCGATAAAATTATATGAAAAATAAAAAAGGATGAGCAGACGAGTATCACTTTCTGTTTTTTACGAAAAAATAATAACATTATAACACATAAATATTCTATCATATATGCTTCAATATCATTTAATTTTTATTTGAAACATTTCTCACTGTAATAATACTGAAAAATCAAGATATCAAAATCACATAAAACATCGTATATAACAATAATATATTAAGTTTATCGTATCATTATGATGAATTATATTGCAAGATTAATATAATTATTGAAGTGCTACCAAATTGCTTCCAAACAGTAGAAAATGATATTAATTGGATATTAATGCATAAATAACGAAAATGAGATATGTAAAAAAAAAAAATGAATATACATTGCATTCAGAAATTTTTATATATTAGAAATGTAAGAAATATAGAATGAAAGGGATACATATCTACTAAAAAAGACATTGCAAAAATAAAATAGAAGATCTACTGTCTGAATGTGATAATCGTATTTCTATTTTGTAACAACATTTATACATAAATAATAGCATGTATCTTCAAATCATTGTCATTTCACATATGGCAATAATATATAATTGAATTTTTCTGATATTAAAAGTGAAATTTTTATTTTCCGAAACTTTTTATGGAGTTTTTATCAATTATTATCAATTAATTTCTTTATTATTATATAATAATATATTTGTATAAATATTTATTCTATTATCCAATACATTCTGTTTATTATAAGTTGTTTAGATTTTCAATCCTATTGCCAAATTATGATTGAAAGACATAACAAAAATTTATTTATGTACATATTTATTTTTATATAAATTTCGTATAATTTATAAATTATAATATTTTTATATAT
>NW_006264169.1:0-681 GCF_000469605.1 Apis dorsata
AATTGAAAAATCTAAAACTATATAAAAACTATATAAAATGCCTTCTACCTAATGTCATAGATTTCTTTGATTTCTTTGTAAAAAAATCAATTATGTGGATTAAATTGTAATATATGTTTAATATTTATATAATATATATTATATTATATTTAATATTTATATTATATATATAATATATATTATATATGGTTTCCACTATTATTAACTATTATTAATTATATATCATAATATAGCAAAAGATTGTTTTCTGTTAAAATTTTTTGATATTTTAATTGCGAATATTAAAAAGTGTTTAAGATATTGAATTAACATCAGATCTAATGGAACTTGTCTTATGGTTAATTGATAAGATAAGAATAATTTGATTATTCTTTATTTATTATGTAAGATTTGAACATTTTGTATAGTTTTCTTTTATGAATTTAATATTTAATAAATATGAAGAGAGAAATGCTTTATATAATTTTGTATTCATTAATTTTTTGATATAAAAAATTAATAATCTATTAAAAAATTAAGATCTATTAATTAAATTAAGGAAAAGTCAATAATTAATAATATAATTAATATTATATATTATATTATAATATTATAATAATCTATAATGAATATTATAATAATCTATAATATAATGAATAATATTAAATTTTTATTCAAATTTTTTGGAATTTTATTATTTTT
>NW_006264170.1:0-204 GCF_000469605.1 Apis dorsata
ACGGAACGGAACGGAACGGAACGGAACGAGACGAGACACGGAGGGAAAACAAGGGAGGAGAAGGAGGGAAGAAATTCAAGTGTGAGCGCGAATCGCGGTTGCCACGACAATTTCTAATCCGTTACCGCCGCCGCTCTGCGAAATCTGGTGTGCGCGCGCTCTGACTGCCCGCGCGTCCGCTGTCCGCTGAGAGGCGACGACGAC
>NW_006264170.1:311-553 GCF_000469605.1 Apis dorsata
TAGTGATAACTAAAAGGTAACTTTAAGTAACTGAAAAGTGGTAACTCGCCTGTGAGTGCGCGCGTGCGATTCGTGCCTCGAATCGTCGACCGTGTCGAAGAGGAAAGCTATGGAAACGATCCGTCGTCTCGTATGCTCGTGTCTCTTGGTGTCGTGCGCTACGAAACGCGGCTTGTGCCCAAGGTCGTCGTTGGTATCCCACCGGTAACCCACTTCCGGGACGAAGAAGAGGAAGAAGAAGA
>NW_006264170.1:1112-1853 GCF_000469605.1 Apis dorsata
TGAAAGACGATCCGGATGTGGCTGAATCCACTTGTTATCTTTCTCAGCCCTAACGAGATCGCGTATTTTTCCAATCTTCCGACTGCTACCACTACCACTGCTGTTGCCGTTGCTGCTGCTACAACTACTACTTACCACTACTACTAGCGCTACTACTACTACTACCACTACTTCGTTCTACCACCCTTCCAACCTCGAGACTCGATTTTCTCTCGCCGTCGTGGTGTCTCTCTCTCTCCACGATAAAAATCGATCCTCGCCTCGTCCTCAGATCTGGCGAACAGACGTTAACGCTCTTTTACAATAAAAGCTCCGTGAACGGTGGACGGAGACACGCGGACGGAGCGCGGAATTAAAAGTGCGCTTAAAAAGGTTAGCGGGATAAAAAAGGCGCGCGCGCGAAAGGATAAGAGAAAGGAATAGGAGCCACCTCCGAGTCCTTGAGAGTACCCAACGGGTAAAAGTGCCGCGCTCGGAGCCAGCCGGTTGACCCTGGCCAGCCAACGGAGCAGACCCCGTTGGAAAAAAGTTCTCCGCGTCGTTGTCGTCGTCGTCGCCGCCGCCGCCNGATTCCTCTACACAGTCGCACTTATCTTTGTTTGGTAAATTCTCGAAATTTCGTTCGTCGCGTTATAAAGTCGTAAAAAAGAAAAAAAACAAAACAGAGAGAAATGAAGGGCGTCCTTCGCTTATAACGACTTCGTATATATATATATATATATATATATATATATATATATA
>NW_006264170.1:1903-2676 GCF_000469605.1 Apis dorsata
AAATTGGGCAAGTTCAAGGGGAGATATCTCGATTGTATATTTTCCCGGGCTCGTATAGATTCCTCGTTCGACTGCGAACGATAACGAGGGAAATTATCGGAGCAGTGAACCGGCATTCCTTCGCGATTGGGCGCGAGAGACCGCGCGAATCGAGGCAGCCGAACCAATTCCACGTCTCCATGGATGAAGAGACAGATATAGATGGATTTCGACGGATCCGGGAAACGCGATCGAATTCGCGCGAGGTTTGAATGAAAAATTTTTCTCATTTCACATAATGTATAAATATATATATATAGTTGCAATATTACGAACCTTACGTAACATATTTCGAGCTACGTCTAATTGCGTAATTCAAAAGTGGAGATATTTGAAAGTATGTCGATATATACATTTCTCCTTCCTTCCTTTCATTTCTATTCTCTTTTACGCGTCGAAACATCCATCAGAGTCCGTATAGTCCCGATCAGCGGAGAAATTTATTCTTGCCTCGAGGATTGGAAGAAGAAAAAAAAAGGCGATTTCAAATAGGCGTTGCGCGAAACAGGGACGGGATTTGGATACTTTGCGAACGTATTATTCGGCGCAGCGAGGAATACGCAACACAATTTCACCAACAACTTCGTCGTTGTCCTTGCCGTTTTTTTTTCTTTTTATTGGCCATTGTTGTCCTTCGTCGATATCTTGGCAATCTTCAGAAAAGTTTCGAATACAGAAAGAGAGAGAGAAAGAGAGAGAGAGAGAGAGAGAGAGAGAGAGAGAGAGAGAGAGAG
>NW_006264170.1:2814-5137 GCF_000469605.1 Apis dorsata
CGCGTAGCGGCATAAAAACGTTTCTTCCGAACGTGTAATTCAAGTTCAGGTGTTCCATGGTCGCGTATGAACGTCGGTTGCGCAACTGTTTTTAAAAGAGAGAGAGAGAGGGGGAGGGAGAGGAGGGAGGGAAAGGGGAGGGAAAAAGAAGAAGTAGAAGAAAAAGAAGAAGAAAAAAAGATGGAGGAGGGACTTCTCGCGAGTTTCTTACAGTGGTGGTCATCAATGGCTCGCGATGACGGATCGTAAAGAAAAAGCGATCTCGAGTCAAGGTCGGGCTCGTCGAAAGGCGTCTTTACGTTCGCCATTTCGTATTCATGTGGCCATTATCTGCCGGATATATTTATGTTGCGCTCTCGGATAGTCGGTGCATATGGAACTCGGCGCGAATATATCTATCCATCCCCGAATATCTGGGAAATAACTGGCAATAACAAATTCTCGACGGAGAGGAGTTTGAAGCTTCGAAATTCCGTGTTCACTTCACTCGCGGAAGGAAAATTTTTCTTCGCTCGAGGATTATTTCAAATATACTTCGCGCGTGTGTACAAAATCGATTACAATACGTGCGAAACATTATTATTATTATTATCATTATTATTATTATCATTATTATTAATCGACGTAACATCCACTAATCTAAAAGACAATTATCGAACGAACGTGAGCATTCCAACGGCGACGAGTTTACGACGGCTACGTGTATCCACGCGGAGAAATTTAAATATCCGCCCGCGAGTAACTTTTTCAAGCGTTTTCAAGCGTTTTCAAGCGTTTTTAAGCGTTTTCAAGCGTTCTCTGTCGTTTCTCGTCGAGCTGGCAACAACGGCAAAAGGGAAACGAAACGAAATGGGATGAAAGGCGTACGACGAATCTCGAATCCAATTTTTCTTTTTTTTAACCGTGTTACGTGGTCGTTGATTTGACCATCGAGCGAGCGAGCGATTTCGATTCATTAGGGAAGGGAATGGTTAATTAACGAAGAAGCTGTGACGAGTGATAGATGGGGCGGCCGATATCTGTGCGAAAACAATGCATCTGCGCGAAACCTCTTATACATTACATTCGATCTGTCGATATCCGTTCATCGCTTCCGATGATCGATCCGACTAAATCGTTCGTGAATCACGTCCGATTGATCTTACGTAACAACGCTTGGTTTACGTTTCTTCCATTAATTACGGGCGACAGACAGGCAGGCAGGCAGGCAGGCAGGCAGGCAGGTAGGTAGGTAGGTAGGATAGGTGCATTTCCTTTCTCTCCTTCCACGTCCCGTGCACAATCGTTCGATCGATTATTCAAAATATTCCGTACATTTTGTATTTCAAAAGCTTATGTAACGATTATTAATACGCGTTACGCGCGTTGCAAGAAGAGAAAATAAAAAGATGAAGGATTTCACCAAAGTCGAAAAAAAAAAAAAAAAAAAATATCTGGCTCCTCGAGATCTCGAGGACTAATTCGAACCCTTCTTTCTTCCTCTTTCACGATTTATCGATTTTCATCGAAGGATAATCGTCGAATTAATAATCGAAATTCGACGGGCGCGGATTAAATCGAAAAACGGGAGACTGCAGCAACGCTCGGGTCGGGCATTATCGCTCCTATAGAAATGTTCGCAGTTGATAACAACAACTCGATTATCGCGGCCCGATTGTAACTAATATAGGTGCCGCGAGATAACTATAATCACGTACGGTACGTACGCGCCAGCCACGTACCGGGTGTGCGTCTTTTCATTCCATCTTTCTCTTTCCCTCCCCCCAAAATATACCCCCATATGAATTAATATTTATTTCAAATAATCATTATACAAATTCTCTCTCTCTCTCTCTCCACTTTCATCTTTTCAATCCATTCCCTTTTCCCTTTTCGACAATTATCTCCTGAAAAATAAACCCGTTAACCGAATTAACAACCGCTCGTCCCCCTATTATTTTTTAAAACAAACAAGTGAAAAGAAGTAGAGTAATGGCAACAACGCTCGCGTTGAGAAAATTCGAAAAGAGAGGAGAAATGTATCGATTGAATTCGGTGGGGAGAGGGGGGGGGAGGGGAGCTCTTTCTCGACTCTCGTTTTCACCTTCCGCTCGGTCTCCTCTTCCTTCTTCCTTCGCTCCACGGACACACGCACCACACTAGTTTCTTCGATGAGGACGGTTTATTAAGACGGTGGCTCGGGATTGGCGGAGCACGCGTTTCGATGTGTAAGGGCGCACGTAAGCGCGTTAAATAAAGTTGCAATTAAAAGAGCTAAAAGCTGCGGCGCAGCGGCGGCCCGACTCTCTCAAGGCCTCGGGCCTCGCCGGAGCGTACTTCCGCT
>NW_006264170.1:5288-7194 GCF_000469605.1 Apis dorsata
CCCCCTGTCTCTCTTATCTAGCACCGTGGGAATCCGCGCGTGCGATTCGCGCCGCGAAACAGAGAGAGAGAGAGAGAGAGAGAAGGAATTCTTCAGTTCTCTCTATCACTTTCGCGCATCTTTGCTGCTTGATCTTCAATCCTCCTCTGACAATTCTCTCGAAAAATGTAAATATACTTTTCCAATTCCGTTCCATTCTCGACAGAGTTATTTGTTTTACTATTCTTTTAAATCTCGTGAGAAGAGAGAAGTTGGAAAAATCGGGCGTGTTACGTAAAAAAAAAAAAAAAAAAAAAAAAAAAAAAAAAAAAAAAAAAAAAAAAAAAAAAAGAGGAAAAGAAAAAGAAGTTTCCCCGGGCGAAATGGAAAAGATCGGCTGAGCGAGGAGAGAAAGAGAGATAGAGAGAGAGAAAAAGTTGGCCGCGCCGATTTTCAACGGTTCAAGTGACGACGGTCAGGCGAAAATGTTTCGCTCGCCGGCCGTGCACTTTCACTCCGGCGAAGCCGAGTTTCGCCGAATCGGCGGATACGAATTACACACCGCCGACTACANTCTCTCGGCCACGGCGTCCCTTCGGTTCCTTTTCTCGATCGATCCCGTTTTCACGGTCAACGCGGGATTAAAACAACCGGAATTAATAAACTCCTTCCGCCCCCTCCTCTCCTTCGATCCTTTTTTTCTCTCCTTTGCGCAGGGAGGGGAGGGGAGGGGAGGGGCTCGAAAGACAGGAGGAATTTTCCTCCGTTTCGAGGCGAGTCGAGTCGAAATGGAAACGCATCGAGTCGCGACCTTGAACGGTACTCTGCTGCTCGTCGCATGTCGGCGTTTCGAGAAAGAATTTGGTCGAATGGTAGTCACGTATAGTACGCTCGATTGCGAAATATTCTTCGGGTTATCTTTCAATGAAAACGTGCCGTTCACATTCCTCGCCTTCTCCTCTCTCTCTTTCTCCTCTCCTCTCCTTTCTTCTCTCGAGCAAGGAAAAATTTTCTCTCGAAAAAATGGCGGAAGGAAGGCTCGATTCTCTCTCTCTCCTCTTCTTTCTTCTCTCGAGGAAGGAAAAATTTTCTCTCGAAAAAATGGCGAAAGAAAGATTCGATTCTCTCTCTCCTCTCCTCTTTTCTCGAGGAAGGAAAAATTTTCTTTCAAAAAAATGGCGGAAGGAAGGTTCGATTCTCTCTCTCCTCTTTTTTCTTCTCTCGAGGAAGGAAAAATTTTCTGTCGAAAAAATGGCGGAAGGAAGGTTCGATTCTCTCTCTCCTCTCCTCTTCTCTCGAGGAAGGAAAAATTTTCTGTCGAAAAAATGGCGGAGGGAAGGCTCGAGATTCGAACACTTTTCCACGACTACGCCCCAACGTAGAGATCCCTAAAACAGAGCGATGGAATGTTATGCCCAACATTTTGCAAGGGATTACGTTATCCGCGCGCGGAACCGTTTTCACCCACGCGATCGTCGAGAAAACAACGTAACAACAACAATCTCCTTTCTGCCCGGTTGAAAAGTCAATTACCAACACGAATATACTCCACTCGCCTACTTTTCGAGTGGAACGAGTCCCCATCGCCGTTCAAAGAGGAACGATACGTAATAATACCGAGAGAATTTTCCCAATGTCGATCCTTTTTTGATCGAGAACGAGTCGTACAGATATCGATATATTATCCTCTTTCGACGTTATATATTATATATATAAAACAATCTTGGAGAGAAATTATTATTATAGAAGAAAGAGATGGAAAATATACCGATTCCGATTTCTGGTATTCTGGACAAATTTGGAAGAGGCGTGAATCGCGGATCCGCTGCGATTGGTTATTTTCCTCTCGTTACCGAGGCCCGTCGTGTGCCTCGTGGCGATTGTAAATCTTGGGGGGGCCCGCCGAGTACAACGGCGAGTAACAGCG
>NW_006264170.1:7199-8842 GCF_000469605.1 Apis dorsata
GGCCACGAGTATACACGTCGCCCGCCAACCCTTTCTACCTTCCCTTTCACTTTCATCTATCGCGTATATATATATATATGTACATACATATATATATACATATACATATATATACACACACGTTTCGAGGCCCCACACGCTTTCAACCGCCTCCTCCTCGCTTCTCGCTCGCTACCCACTTTGCCCGCTGCTACGCGGTGCGACGCGGTAGAAAAATGGGAGGAGGGAGAGCAGGGCGGGAGGGAGGGAGAAAGAAATTATCGCTCGAATCGGCCTTCGGGGATCGATTCGATCCAACTTTGATCCGAAACTTTTCCTTCCAACGACTCGAGTATAACCTTTCTCCCTCTCCCTCTCTCCCTCTCTCTCTCTCTCTCTCTCTCTCTGGAATAATAAGCGAAACGACGAGGCGTGCGCGCGAGACACCACCACAGTCGCAATCACAATGATCGGTGGAGGAATGGTGAAATTCGAAATGGTGGCCCGAAATGGTGGAAGAAACGGACGAATATACCCGGCTCGACTTTCTTCGCAAGTCGGATGAAATATGGCCGGTCGAGCTGCGAGTTTCGTACGACAGTGAAAGGGTCCCAATTCCCGGCGGAGAGCGAAAGAAGAAAGAAGTTTCCGAAAACAGAGGTTGGTGGAGTGGGAGAGAGAGAGCGAGGGCGAGAGGGAGAGAGAGCGAGAGCGAGAGAGAGAGCGAGCGAGAGAGAGAGAGAGAGAGAGCGAGAGAGAGAGCGAGCGAGAGAGAGAGAGAGAGAGAGCGAGAGAGAGAGCGAGCGAGAGAGAGAGAGAGAGAGAGCGAGAGAGAGAGAGAGGGAGAGGGGAGGGGGACGCGCGAGCGCGTAACCGATTGTCGGAAACGTAAGAGTAACGTGTTAGAAGAACCTGTTATTCGCTACGTTCGAAGACAAATATAGGAGGCGTACGAGCGATAGGAAAATAAATTGTCGATAAATGGTTGTGGCGAGGGAGGGGAGGGATATTATTTCCGATTACCCACCGTGAGCGAATCGATTCCACCGCGAAACGACGAATCGATGGATAAAATGTCGCGGGAAAGGAGGGAAAGGTTTTTTAGGAATGATGTCACGCGCGAGTTTAGAAGGAAAGAGGTTTGTACGTACGAGTTATATATATATATATATATATCGTTCGACTGTTAGGAAAACCTGAAAAAAATTCTCGACTCGAATGGGAGAGGAAAAAGAAGAAGAAGAGGAAGAGGAAAAATTCCAAAGTTATTTTTCACGAGTCTTAAATATATATGTATCTTTCAATTCCTTTTAAATTCTTCGTTTCTCTCTTCCTCGAGAAATTTCTCACACGTTGGCGTCGGACAAGTTGCTGCGCTGGCTTTCGAACACTGTGTTGCAAATTGCAACCGCGATAAGAAATTATCGGTTAAACGGTCGGTTCTCGAAAAAGAGAAAACCCCGCCTACCCAACGGGGGGAACTTTTCCATTTTTCTTTTTCTTTCCCTTTTCTTTTTTTTTTTTTCCTTTCAGGAGAACCGCATTTTTGTTTTGCAATGATAAGTTTCTGCGTTGCCACAATGCAGTGCTGCTTCGGCCGTCGAAAGCGCGCGCGCGCGCTCGCGTGTGTGAGTGAGCACGGCTCGCTCATTAAAGGCCACCGA
>NW_006264170.1:8995-11811 GCF_000469605.1 Apis dorsata
GACTGTCTTCGATTGTTTTGCGATTTTATTCTATACGAGGCGCAAACGGTCTGTTCGCTTGCTATTATTCACGATCGATATCCCATTTTTCCTCTCTAGGATTCTCTTCGATTACGACTTCCAATAGGCGAATAATTTAACCTTGCATCTTATATCTTCTAAAATCCCCTCTCTCCGTATTCTTTCCCCCCGAACGAAATCACTTTTCGTTCCAATTCCTTCTCTTCGCTCGCGCGGTTTCATCCTTCGCGCCGAAAGAGGCAGCAACAAACTTTCTCGCTCGGCGCGCGTTAAACCAGCGCAGCAGCTTACGCGCGCCCCTCTTTCTCTCTCTCTCTCGCTCTCGCTCTCGCTCACTCGCTCCTACGCACGCGCGAACCGACACCCGTAATTTCTCCTTCGTCCCATTGTCGCTCTCGCAATCTTTCGTCTCCCTCTCGCGACACGCCAATCATCCCTCCGTCAGCCGGCCGACCTACATAACAACGAATTTCGCCCCGATTCGCTCCCTCCTCCTCCTCCCCCCTCGATTCGACGAAAAAAGAAAACGCGAAGGGATTGTCTCCTCCTTCCTCCTCCCTTTTTAATTCGATCTTTACGCACGAGGATTTGCAAGAGGGGAGAGTGGAAAAGTGGAAGATCGACGAAAAATCGTAACGCGGCGTTTGGAAATTGGCCGCGTTCACATGGAACAATGGGACAACGGTTGCGCGATATCGGCTCGCTTTTTCCTTTTTTTCCTTTCAGGCTCGCTCTATCGATGATGGCGATACTTTTTGAGAGTGTCGTCGAGAGAGAGAGAGAGAGAGAGAGAGAGAGAGAGAGAGAGAGAGACGAGATTTTCCTCGAGCGGCACTTTTCGGACACGGTGTACGCGCGCGCGCGCGCGAGCGAGCGTGTTACAGCGACAACGGTCCCCACCCACGGCGTGAGATCATTGCGATTACGTAAGTGTCCAGTGTGCAGCAGGAGCCGCGCATAAAAGTATCGCGTAGCACGGCGCATGCCGCTCTAGTCGACGCTTGGATCGTGTTGTCGTTCCACCGGATACCTCGACACTATGCCACGATTTCCAGGGAAAGGAGAATCGGCTCGATTTCTTTCTGCGCCGCCTCTTTTCTCCGCCCGATTTTCCCCAGTTTAAAAGCCCACTTCTTCACGAACACGAGGACTTTTGAAACAACTTTTCCAACATAATTTCCTCCCCTCCCCTTTACACTTCTCCCTTCCTCGAATCTGAAACGAATCCACGCGAGCGAATTTTTCTAAAAAAAATTATTTTTTCGTCGGATTAAAAACTGTCAGTTGGAGAGAGAGAGAGAGAGAGAGAGAGAAAGAGAGAGTTGGCTCGCCTCCTCCTCCTGATCCGTTCGAATCTTGGCTTTGAGTTTCGAGCGCGAAAAGGTTAACACGACGCGGGGAGCGTCGTCGAAACTGGGCTAAACGGTATAACAGCGGATAAGCGTAACGCGCAATTCGATATGAATAGCGGTATCAAAGTTCGATGCAGATAGCGAAAGGATGTAAAACGGAATTTCGATAAGGGGAGAAAGAGAGAGAGAGAGAGAGACAGCGTCGCTTCTCTTCTCGGAGGCGTAAACATTTTTCGGTGCTGCGTTATACATGTATAGATATAGGTGAATCTTTTTTTCACGAGCGAATGAATGGAACAGTGGCGCCTCCAACTGGGCAGGATCCGAAAGGTACGGCGCGACGAACAGCCGCAATGGCGGGACATTGCATAACATTTTGAAAAGTTGGACGTTACGTGTCGGAAGTCATCGTTAACTGGTGTGGCCACGGTGGTCCCGTCACGAATGACCAACCGTGAATAAACAAACGATCGGCGCTTTTCGTTTCTCTCTCTCTCTCTTTCTTTCTTTCTTTCTTTCTTCTCCCACGATCGATATTATTGCATCCAATATAGCTGCTGTGCGTTCAAACTTGGAATAATAGTACACTTTATATTTACGGAGAAATATAATAGGAAGAAAATGGGAGGTGGATCGGTCGAGCGTGTTTTATTTCGAGAAAGCGCAGATATATGAAGTTGCATAGAGAGAGAGAGAGAGAGGAAAGAGGGAAGGTGGTACTACTTCTCGCGAAACGTTGGTCATCGCATGGACGTTTCCGCCTGACTCATTTATAATACGGCGCGGCGCGAGCAAGGCCGAGCCAAAAGCAGCGATCTTGGCTTTATTAAAATACGGCTGCAAGCGACGATCGTTGCAACATTCGTAACGTGTAAAAAAAAAAAAGAAAAAGAAAAAAAAATTGTCCACGCGAAATAACCATTAACCAATTTCCATTAAACGTTCCAATAAACCGATTTCATAATATATAATTAATATATCTAAAATCTCTCGTGGAAAGCGAATCTTTCCACTTTAATCGCGTGGTTCGACGATAAAACACGGTTGCCGCAACCAACGAGCGCGCGTTCGAAAACAAATAGGCGTGCGCCTATTCGTCCGTCCGAATCGTTGGACGCAAGGAAAGGCAAGCAAAAAAAGCGACACCACAACAACGCTTGCCCTTCGGATCCGTCGAAACGTTGGTGGCGTGCGTGCGTGTCTAACCATAGAGAGAGACGAGAAAGAGAGGGGGGGAGGGGGGACGCGCGCGCAGAGGATTAGGGGCAAGAGGGAAAGAGGGAGGGGAAGAACGATCGCGATTGCGTAACGCGAATGCACGCCGGGTATCTCGCATGCTGCCGCTACTACGTGTAGGTGTATGTAGATCTTCTAGGTAGTGAAAGGTCATCCGTTTAATAGTCCTGAATCGCGGCGGCTCTACGTATATACATATATATAAAT
>NW_006264171.1:0-2821 GCF_000469605.1 Apis dorsata
ATATAATTATTTTAATTATTTTAAATTATAAAATTATAAATTATAAATTATAAAATTTATATAAAATTATAATTTATATTTATATTATAATTTATAAAATTATAATATAATTAATAATTTATAATTATAATTTTATAAAAATCTTTGGAAATTATTATTTGTCATAGATTTGATAATTATAATTCTAATACATTATAATTCAATTATAATTCTAATACATGTTGTGTTTCTAGATACATTCATTAAATCACATAAAACAAAAATCTTAATGGACATCAAAAATCCAATATGACTCAATACATTATTATTAATAAAATATTTGGTTTACGTGTATTGAAAAGACAATTACGATATGGAATATAATATACAATTAATATATGCTTGATTTTATATATTATATTTCTGAATATAATAACAAACTCAAATCACAAAAATTGGGTTACATACCAAGAGATTGGTTATAAAGTGAATACATACATATATTTAAAATTACGTGCGTTATGATTTTTATAATTCTTGGAATTCTGAATACAGAAATAAATATTTATAATATATAGTAACAATTATAAAAAACAAACAAATTATAAATACTAGAAGAAAACATGCTTTTATATAGAATAATGTTCTCTTTAATCCGATTTTTTCAATTTTCTTTACTATTTTTACTAATTCTTGGAAATAAAATTTCAGAATAAGCTCTTCAAATATATTGATAATAAATTGTTGAAGTAAATTTGACGCTAATCTTTTTCCGAATGTATCTTTTCTACATCTTCTCTTTCATTTAAATTGAATTTAAAAAACTCACATGTTCATGATGAATATCCAGACATTCAATCTGAACTGAAACTTGTTATATTATTAAATATAATATCGAATATAAACATAATATCGAATAAATTATATTTCATGAAAACTTATAGACTTATAAAATACGCTATAATTCAAATGATAAATTTAGAATGTTTTAAATCTAATATCTTCGAATTCGCAAAAAAAAAAATATAACAACTTTTAAACAATCAAAATTACAACGATAAATACTAAGTATTATATTTTTTCTTTATAAACATTCAATGAGATTAATGTTTGCATCTTGGATTCGAATGGCTAATATCTGAATTTTTCAGACAAAAAACATTTAAAGATATTTCTGTTTTAAATATAATTTTAAAAAGCAAAAATTTCCAAGATATTAATGATAAACATTCAAATTCATGAATCTTGATCGTGTGATTCATAAGACAATATAATACAATTACATACAAATAATACAATTCCATTATATTTTTGAAAAATCGAGTCTAATTGAAAAATCATTATAAACGATATGAAAAAATATAGGAAAAAAATTTCGAATAAAGTTTATTAAATTAATATTTATTAACTTGTAACTATTTAAATTAACTTTATATGGAGCAAGACACAAATAAAGTAACATAATTTCGTTTCGGCTATATAGCAATTTCACTCTTTCTCCGTTTCAGTTTATTTAACTAATAGTTTTTCTGTTTAATTGAAAAAAAATTCTTCAATATAAATTGCTTATTATTTAATGAATAATTTTTAACGAACATTTTTAATTTTTTTTTTTTTTTATATTTGTTTTTCTACTCAGTAGAATCAAAAAATGATTTATAAATACATTAATATCTTATATTACAAATTTTTTTAAATTTTTATATTTCTTATTTTTCTTCTTTTTCTATTATAGTATTTGAGGAAAATTATTAAAAGATGTGAACAAATAGACAATATTTTAGAATTATGTGGAATTAAGAAAAATTATTGAAAAATTTTCCTTCAAGTTGCATAATAATTAATTGTATTTCAGCGCAATAATAATAAATATTATATCATTAAATTGTTATTTAACTACGCTTAAACGAGAATTTGATTTTGATATTTTTATGTACCAACTATGTGTTTCGGAACTCTTACTTTCAGCGTATTTATAAGAAAATACAAGAAAAGAAAAATCATAAATATAAAATTAATTGAATAGAAAGATAGATATTATATTTTTGAATTTAAAGTTAAATTTCTTTAAACTATGTATTTTCGAATTTCTCATAATTTATAATAATATTAATAATTCATAATATTTAATTAATATTAGAATATAAAATTTATAAATTTAGAAAGTATTCGATTTTTATAAATATTTTAATTTCATTAATATTTCTTTTTTTCAAATTTTCTTATATTCATGATTCTATAATCCATATAGATAATCTATAGATAGCAAATAGTGAAATAATTTAATTATATCTGATAAAAACTGATTAATTAAGTCGCTAACATCTTTCATCATATAATTTTTAAATGAATTCCGATATTACTATTATTAAAATTATATCTTATACTGTAATAATAATTTATTCTATCGAATAATATATACTAAATATATATATAATATTTTTTCTAACTTGATCTATATTTATACTACAATACCATTGCAAATTATAAAATGACTAGATAACTACTTGTATTATTTGTACTATTACTATTATAATCTATTTTTCATCTCATTAAAATGATTAATATCTTGAAAGATAATCATCATATTATTCAGAATGACAATATTTATAATTATATATCCTTAACATGATAATTATTTAAAACTGATAAAAGATCTCACATGTCATTTCTTATTATTTTCACTTATTTATTTCTTAAGTAATAAATTAAAATGTTATGTGCGAATAATTCTTTCTTCACTTTTAGTTCTCCGCACTATATTTTTGTGAAGTGTAGGAGAAGAAAAATTTAAAAATCTTAATTATTGTATATGTATATTTGCAGTAACTTGAGGCAATAT
>NW_006264171.1:3420-4344 GCF_000469605.1 Apis dorsata
ATAAGAAATATAAATTATAAGAAATTAATAATGAGAAAAAATTGAAAATTAAAATAAATGTATTAAATAAAATTTTTTACATGAACGAAATTGAAAACAATATGAAAGGTAAGCGAATTACATTTATTAATATGTATATGTAAAATAGCTCCTTATGTAATAAAACAATTTTTTGATAATGACAGAGAATTATGATTTTTATTGAAATATTATATCTTATCAATAGTTACAGGTATTGATTCATTTTATCTAAAATTCATTTCTTTTCAGTTATATTTCCTATAGTTTATATATATATATATAAAGATTTATAAAGATTTATAAAGATATTTTNATGTAATATAACTATATATAATAACTATATATAATATAACTATATATTTTTAGTATAATATATAGTAAATAACTATATATTTTTAGATAAAATAATGAAAGCAATTAATATAAAAAACATAGCGTGGATACCAAGAACTCAACATGCTTCGTTAATATCTCTCATTATCATTAATGAAATATTTGGTTTACGTGTATTTGAATTAAAAGAACGTTTACGATATAGTTGGAGTATAATTTATGTTAGTATATGGCTTATTTTATATATTACATATTTCAAAATAATAATGAAAAAAAATCATAAAAATATGCTTATATATCGAAAGATTGGTATTACATTTATTTCATATATTAAGATTGTAGTCGTTATGTCTTTTATAATCTTTGGTATCATAAATACAAAAGTAAGTATTTCGATTATAATTATAATATTATACTTATAATAATATAATAATATAATAATATAATATAATATAATATAATAATATAATTATTATTATATTATATATATAATATACTTATAATAATATAATAAAAAGATTATAATATAATATAAAAGATTATATAATTAATGTATATAGTATACAGAAT
>NW_006264171.1:4872-7658 GCF_000469605.1 Apis dorsata
TATTATAATTTTACAATTAATTTTATAATTTATTTTATTATTATTAAATAATTTATTAAATAATATATTTTAATTTAGTAACGAAAAAAATAATTATATATAATATGATCAATTATTATAATGAAGAATTATTAAATTCACTGCTATGAAATAGTGCTATATTTTATATCAAATTTTCTTATAAACTAAAAAAAAGAAAATAAAATTGAAATAAATATGCAATAATTAATAATTACTTTTATTTAAAAAAAAGACAAAGAAACAAAGAAAAATATATATATTAATTTCACATTAAATTGAAACTAATTCATATTTTCAGTAGATTAAATGATAATAATTTTAAAAAATCAGTTGTAGTGTGTAAAGCGAGCCTATATTATTTATACATTATGAAACAAATGTTATTTTTTATTAAAATTCAATTATGGATAACATTGACATTTATAATTTTATATATTTTCATACTTATAAGAATTATAAAACATGTAAAATTATAATAAAATCTTTTAATATGCTTCTTATTTTATTCTATTAGTTATCAATCGACTATTTAACGAAATAAACTTTTAAATTAAAATAAAGTTTCAGAAAAAAGAACATATTTTTTCTTCTTTCTCTCGCTTTCAAAAGTTCAATTTTTTGTTTATATTTATAACTGTTTTGAACATATTTCTTTTTTTTAAATTTTTTATTAATATTAGAAAACATACTTGGATAAAATTGCAAAAAAAATTTCTGATTTTGATGATTTTTCGCACGTTGATAAACTTTATTTGTTAGCAGTTTTGAATGTATGTATATAGATATAGATATTTCTATAAATATAATATAATAAATATAAATAAATACTATTTAATAGTAGCAATTTTTTTATAAATATCTTAAAAACTAAGACCGCTGACTATATATAGAAAAAAGTTGTTCAAATATTATTTAACAATACTTAACAACATACTTAACAATACTTAAAAACATAGTTAAATATACTTAAAAATCATCAAAATCGGAGAGGATATAATTTTCTTGCAATTTCATTTATATGTAATTAGAACAAATTAAATATAATATTAGGATAATATGTGATATCATTTAATTGTAAAGTATATAATTGTAAAGTATATAATATAATATTTACATTATTAAGGAATGAAAATGATAAAAGTTAAAAAAATTAATGATTTTCATTTTATAAATTATATTTTGAATCATTATTTGAATGTTGATAATGAAAATGATATTTCTTTAAAAAATATTTTTTAAAAATTATCTTTAATTATATTACAAACATTAATATAATTATAATAAAACGTGTGATTTTACTTAAAAAAACAAAATTGACTTTCATATAATTTTTATTTCCACTTACAAAAAAGCTTACAATACTAATATACCATTATCCAATTTGAAGAATATTCAATTTTTATTTGAAATACTTTTATGATATGAATAATAGTGAAATTAAGATAATATTAAGTGAAATATATATAAACATATGTTGTTAATTTCAAATATATTATCAAGATCAATTATATTAATTTTGTTTATACATAATTGTTTCTCAATCTTAATTTCTGAGATATTCGTAAAAATATTTTTAATGTCATTTTTTGAAGATTTGATATAAATTTAGATTTAATATGTTAGNCTATTAAATTTCCAAATACTTGCTTATAATGTTATGATATAATCTTATGATATAATCTTACAATGACAGCGATTATAATATAAATATTAATATAGTATAATAAATATTATAATTTATCAAAGTTGCGTATGTTAATACTTACGTAATAATAATAGCATTTTAATTAATAATAGCATATTTTAATAACATACAACTATGATTGAATAAATGATACAATCATTTATTCAAATATCATTGAATTTCTAACATTCGAATTCGGTACAGATTTTAATCCAATTAATTAGTAAATTCATACTAATTCAATAAAAGACTTAAGATGAAAATATAATTTTATCTTTTTCTGAATTAATATTAATTAGAAAAAAATAAAATTCAATTCGCATAAGTGACATAATGTCATTGTAAATTATATATTTTTTCTTGTTTTTTTAATTGACAGATTTAATTGTACAATCGCACTAAAATAATTACTTATCTATATTGGAATTAAACAATGAATAATGATTAAATCTTTTAATTAAAAGAATAAACCTATAATAAAATCAAAATCAGCTAAGTTTTCTAAATGTATAAATAGTACGCGTTATTAGAAATATTTTTACTGACATCTTAATGTCGTTTTTTAAAAACTAAAACTGAGAAATTATACCAAAAAGATATTCAGAATATTATTTTTGATAATGTATTTTATAATCATTAAAATCAATATAGTATGACTTTTTTGAAATAATTATGAAAGAAATATTCTTCAGAATATTTGGAAAATTTCAAATTCTAATTAATACTTTAATACACAAATTTCATCTAATAAAAAAAATTTTTCATATTCAATTAGAAAATCATTACTATTTAATTTTTAAAAAATATATTAACGATATATTTTTCTTGTGTACTACTTACTATGTGTAATATTACTTCAAAGATTCTTTTGAAAATTATAATTTAATAAAAATTTTAATTAATTTAATTTATTTTTTTTTATTATAGCGTTTGAAGAAATTTATTGCAAGATGTGAAGAAATAGACAATACTTTAAAATCATTTGGCATTAAGAAAAATTATAAAAAAACTTTTTACCTTGTCACACAATGTTTAATTATATGGAGTACACTAATGTTAAGTACTTTCGGATTAAATTGGT